>NW_005842917.1:262306-269367 GCF_000455745.1 Alligator sinensis
CGCACCCGCCATCCATATTTCCCTAGCTCAAGTCTGATCTGCAGAAGCGGCTTCAGGATGACCCAAGCTTCAGCCCCCAGCGGTTCCCCAATGCCCAACGCGCCTTTGTGGAGGACCCCTAGGCTCCACCTCCTCCCACGGAGCTCCGTCCCCTGCCTGCTCCTCCCCCACCTGGGGACTGAGTCCCATTCAATAAAGCCATGGGCCCAGATGGCCTCCTGCCCAGACACCTGGGTCCTCTCTATACTGGGAGGGGAGAGGGGGGCTGGTTAGGGTTGGAGCAGGGGTGGGACTGGGAGCCTGGATGCCTGGGTTCTCTTCCCGGGTCCTGAGGGTGCTGCTGTAACCCATACCTGCCAAGCTAGCGCGGTTCCTAGTGCTCTCAGTAGGCATCCGCCAAGGAAACCAGCTTCCTCACTTCAAGCCCCCAGCCCAAATTTGGGATGTTTCTAGGAGAAATAAGGTGCATGTAGTACACCAGAAAATACGGTACTTGAGTAAGAAGGTGGCCACAGAGGTCAGGCAGGCTCCTTTGCCCATTGGCATTGTGTTTCAATGCTTCTATTCTAGTGAAGAAAGTAGCCTTCCTGCTTGAACTGTGGATCCTGGAGTGGGGCTGCTTTGTGGGGGAAGTGTATATCATAGGGGAGAAAATATGGTAACTGCAGGAAGGCAGAACCCTGCCATCGTGGCAGCCTCCCGCTGTCTCCACGCTTCTGCTCCAGCAAAGAAAACGGCCTTTTCTTTTTCCCTGCACCCTAACTTTTCAGGTGCTTTCGTGGGGAATGAGGCGTGTGTTATATGCTAGAAAATATGGTAACCAAACAGGAAGGTAGCCACAGAGGCCAATCTACCTCAACAGCCTGCATAGTGTCTCCATGCTTCTATTTCAGTGAAGAAAAAAGGCTTTCCAGCTTGGGCTCTGAATCGTAATTTTGTGGGGTGGGTGCAAGGGCTAATATCTTGTAATTATCTTGTAGGTAATAAAAGAGATCAAAGCTCCAAAAACCTGTGCTGAAGCCCCCAGTAAATTGGTTTCTTATTCCTGATTCCTTTATTGAAAGCTAATTTATTCCCAATTAGAGTTTGTTATTCACGAATTACACATCCTAGAGAATTTCATTGGCTAGGCATATTTAATAATATATAAAATACCCTGCATGAAGTACAGAACCCTAAATGAAGGTCAGATTAGAATGGGATTATGGAGCAAAATACTTCTTGGGCCACCCCAGACTTCCCATGCCACTGGGGGCCCGTCCCAAAGATCCCTGACTGCAGTCCAGCCTAGCTGTGTCAGGCTGCCACCTAACAGCCCTTCATGCCCACTGTACTAAGTATAGGGGCTAGAATAAGGACCTTCTGGGGGGGGGGGCTGGGATTGCAGCTGGAAATCCTTCCTGGGGCAGCCCACAACATACCTCTGTGCCACAAGTGTGTGTGTGTGTGTGTGTGGGGTGGGGGGGGGTGCTGTCAATTGGCACCCTGGCACAGCCAAACCATGATTTAGGCCAGGCAAGATGAGTCAGGTGTCCAGGACAGTTCCCTGGTGCCAGAGCAACCATGGTGTGGGGTGGCCCAAGAAGGATTTCCAGCCGTAATCCCAGCCCCAAAACCAGAGCCTTATTCAAACCACTGTAGAGTACAGTGGGCATGAAAGTCTGTCACTTGGCAGCCTGGCACAAAAGAAAAAAAAGTGCTTTGGGCTGGGCAGGACTGCACTCGGGTCTTTGGGACAGTCCCCCGGTGGCACCAACCTGTAGCCTGGGGTGGCCCAAAAAGTATTTTGCCCCATAATCCCATCCCCTTCTGATCTTCATTTAGGGCTTTGTACTTGATACAGAATATTATTGCCTTTATTAATTAGCAAATATGCATTGCTAATGGAATTCGCTTTAGACTAAACCATGAATAGTTTATTCCCAGGTCCTTTTCCAAAGCTAATCTCACCCAATAAAAGTGTTAAATTCAGCCTTGGGTTAAGTGTTAGTGAAGGGAAGGCCACATGGAGGTCCCCGGGCCCCAGCCCAGCAGCCGCTGGAGGAGCCGGGAGCCAATCCCATGGCAGGGGGCTGGGGGCAGAAGCTGTTTGTGACAAACTCTGTCGCTCCCGGGGCTGGGGGATGCTGGTCCCATTGGGGCAGCTGTGGGGGGGCAGTGTTGATGCTGGAGGGGTTTTTTTCCTTTCCATTGTCCTGGCCTTCTCCTCTGTCTGTCAACCTGCTTAGCCCAGCTTACTGCTACTGTGACCTAAAGCAGGTGGAGAGGGAGTGAACCTAGTCTCTATTGTTTTAAGCACTGACCTCATGGCATGGGGGCAGAGGCTTGAGCCATGTCACACCCTTAGGTGACTGTGATGCTTTTTAAATTGGTTGGTTGGCATCCAGCCACACCTGCCTTTGATTGGGACATGAAGGGTTACTGAAGGGTCGGAGGAGGGAGGAGACTTCACAGAACTCAGCCACACGCACAGAGGTGCTGCCTGCGCAGAAAGCTCAGTCAGCCTCCAGGTGAGACTTGCGAGTAACTTACCTGAAACTTTTTTTTCCCCATAGCTGGCCGGGTCAGAAGGGACCTGAGCAGATCATCACATCCGACCCCCTGCCAAGGGCAGGAATGGATGCTGGGGTCAAATGACCCTGGCCAGGTGTTCATCCAGCCTCCTTTTGAAGACCCCCAGGGTAGGAGCCAGCACCACTTCCCTTGGAAGTTGGTTCCAGATCCTAGCCGCCCTGACAGTGAAGTAGCACCTCCTGATACTTATCTAGGGATATAGCTTACTGTCATGTAGAAGCATAACAAAAGGCTATCAAGCCATACTGTTTGCTCTGGCTTTTGACACTTCTCTAACCCATGCCCTTCCCCAAGCCTACCCTCTTTAACCAATAAAGTTCTCCACTCTAACAAGTTTCGTGGTAGTTGCTGGGGGAGGGATTGGGTAAACCTTTTTGCTCCCTTCACTTGACTAAGGGAGACTACTTTCTGTGCTTCAGGCTAATAGAAGCACTCCACGAGGCCAAGGTCTACAGGGCCTGTACATGCCGGGCGGCACAGGGCCTAGAGAAGGGCCTGAGTCTGGGTGGTGGCAGCAGTTACCCCAGGCTTACAGGTGTGCTTCAGGAAGGGGGTCAGCCGATTTGAGGCACCCCAGGGGAGGCACCTGGAGCTTGGTAGCTGGTTGGGCACAGCGAGGTGGGAGGCACCACCTACTGGCCCTCCACAGTGCCCATTATGCTCTTGGGCCCCTGGGGCTCAGGCCTGTCCCTAGCAAAGGAACCAGAGCTTAAGGGGTCTGCCAGGAAGCCCCCTCAGTTCAAGCCCAAGACCATTGTCCCAGCCCACAGGCAGGTAGGGGCCTGCACCCAGTAGATGGAGGGGAGTAGCCCCATTGCCCACCACCCAGCTGGTGCCCTTCACTTCTGACCCACAGCCCTTTTTTTGTCCCCCCACAACCCTGCCGGTGCCCCTCACTCCTCCATTGCCCACGGATGAAGGTGCTGAAGCAGCAGCAGTGCATGATGAAGAACCAGGAGGCAGCTTGCTGGTTTCATTGGAAGACAGAGTATGTGCAGGGCCTGGAGGCCAAGAACAAGCGCCTTGGCCAGGAGAATGACGCGCCAGTTGCTGTGCTCCTGAAGAATGCCATCCTCCACCATGGGAATGACGTCCTCCACCACCAAAGCAATTGGTTTGAAGGCACCACATATCTCATATCCCCTCAGCCCAGATACACCAGCCAGAGCCCCTACCTCCTTCCAGCTGTGTGTTCCTTTAGGGATGTTCTGAATGCAGAGGGGATGGTAGAAGGAGCTTTGCCTCCTGAGTTCACTCATAGCCCCAAGGCTGTGGAAAACTAGTCCATGATAAAAAGTGTGCCAGTAAAAAAATAAAAAAAAGACACAAACACGCCTCCTGCCATGCCCTGGGACTTGGTTCAATATTCATTCTCAGAGGCAGGCATCAATGACCAAACACAGCAGGGTTGAACCCAGGTGTCCAGGAGCTTGGCCAGCCTGCACCCTACTCCACATTACCTGCTGCTCCCTTGAGTTGCCACTACGGGGCAGCAGCTGCACAGGACTCAGGAGTCTGGGATACAGGCCTGGTCACTAGCCTGTGTGTCCTGACCCCTAACAGAATCACAGACCATGAGGGCTGGAAGGGACCTCAGGAGGTCACATCTAGTCCAACCCCCTGCTCAAAGCAGGATGAGGCCCAACTACATCATCCCAGCCAAAGCTTTGTCTACCCAGGCGTTAAAAAACCTCAAGGATGGAGAGTCTGCTACCTCTCTGGGTAACCTGTCCCAGTATTTTACTACCTTCCTAGTGAGAAAGTTCTTCCTAATATCCAACCTCAACTTCCCTTGGCACAACTTGAGCCCATTGCTCCATGTTCTGTCATCTGCCCCCACTGAGAACAGTCCAGCTCCATCCTCTTCAGACCACCCTTCAGGGAGGCAAAGGCTGCTATTCAATCCCCCCTCAGTCTTCTCTTCTTTAGTCTAAAGTAAACCCAGCTCCCTTAGTCTTTCCTCACAAGTCATGTCCCCCAGCCAACTCACCATTTTTGTTGCCCTACACTAGACTCTCTGTAGTAGGGGGCCCAAAACTCAACACAGTACTCTAGATGTGGCCTCACCAGTGCTGAATAAAAGGGAATAATCACTTCCCTTGACCTGGCAACACTCCTACAAATGCATCCCAGGATGCCCTTAGCCTTCTTGGCAACAAGGGCACACTGCTGGCTTATATTCAGCCTACTGTCCACTGTCAGCCCCAGGTCCTTTTCTGCAAAGCTACTGCCTAGCTAGTGAGCCCCCAGCCTGTGGCGGCGCAGGGGATGGTTGTGTCCCAAGTGCAGGACTTCACCCTTTGTCCTTGTTGAAACTCATGAGATTCCTTTGGCCCAATCCTCTAATTTGTTGCAGTCTCTCCAAATCCTAACCCTACCCTCCAGCGTATCTACTACTCCTCCTCAGCTTGGTGTCATCTGCAACCTTGCTGAGGGTGCACTCTGTGCCATCTTCTGATCTTCATCACTGATGAAGACATTGAACAAAAGCACCCCCAAGACTGAGCCCTGGAGCACACCACTTAGTACCAGCAGTAACCAGCACTTGATACCAGCTGCCAACTAGACATCAAGCCATTGATTACTACCTGCTGAGCCCAATGATCCATTCAGTTTTCTATCCACCGTAGTCCATTCATTCAGCCCTTACTCCCTTTAAGAGCTTGCCTGCAAAAATATTGTGAAGGAGATTGTATCAAAAGTCTTGCTGAAGTCAAGTAATTAGACTCTCTCTATGCCTGAAGATGGGTGTTTGTGCCTGAAAGCTTGCAAAGAACAATTTTTCTAACTATCTAGTTGGTCTAATAAAAAGATAACACATTTATCCAAAGAACCTTATCTAAATGTCCTTAGACCAACATGGCTGCAACCAACACCCAAGAAACAGATATCAAATTTTGTTGTTCAAAATGGAAACTTCACAACATGAAGAAGAAAGAAGCCAAAACTCACCAGCCACATACATTTTCTAAGCCTATGCAAGAAACACATCATAATCTCTAAAGGACTGAACATCTACAACCCTCTGAATAGTACACAGAACTCCAAATACTTCACAATGATGCAGGAGAACGTCAGAAAAACTTCAAAATCATCTCGTTCACATAATCTACTCCAACCGATACACCCCCCCAGGGAATTATGCAGATAAAAATTCATAAATTATGCAAAATTACTTTTTGGGTTTTCTTTTACAAACTAAATATAACGCTATTTGAGCATTGTATGGATGTATATGCAGGTACTTTGTATGGCTGGGAGGGATCTGTGTATGTGTGGGGGCATGGGTGTGTGGTGTTTGTGGGTAGGTGTGGGGTTGTGAAGGGATGCAAGGGGTGTGTGTGTGTGTGTGTGTGGGGATTGTAAAGGGGCGTGGGTTTTTTTCAGGGTTGTGAAGGGATGCGAGGTGTGCATGTAGGGTTTATGGGGGTATTGTAAAGGGATATGTGGGGGGAGGGGGAGTGTGGGTAGGTGTGGGGGGTGCATGTGGGGTCTGTAGGGTGATTGTAAAGGGGTGTGGGTGTGTGTGGCTGGTGGGCAGTTTGTGAAGGCATGTGCCATTGGGCCTGGTGGAGGCAGGCAGGGCTTTCACCCAGCAAAGAGACTGCTCCAGAGAGAGATGGCACTTTTGAAAGAGCAGCTTGGATACCACGTGAAGAACTGCCAATGAATCGCACCCCACTAGACATATCACTTCTCCCTGGAACTTGCACAGAAAATCCTCAAAGTGCAACCCAGACTAGAAGACGACTCAATTCTTAAAGATATCTTCCCAGAAACATCCATCCTAGCCTTTAAACAAGCACTGAACCTCACTAACCTCATCACCAGGGTTCCTGGTTTTCTCGGGGAAAAAAAAAATCCCCAATGTTCAGATTAAAAGTAACCTGAAATCCCCATTTTTCCATAATCAAACCAAAACACCACTATATTTATCTATCTATCTATCTAGGATATAGCTATGATATGGTGGCGTTTCATTTTGATCATGGAAAAATGGGAATTTTAAGTTACTTTTTTTAGATCCAAAAATTCAGGATTTCTTTAAATCAGAGAAAACCAGGATCCCTGCTCATCACCAGAAGCAAACTTCCTATGGCCCAAAGCACACCGAATGGATCCAGACCATGCTGGGACAGGAAATGTAAAACCTGCCAACACCTCTCTCCACACCACCCTCCCCACCCCCACAAGAACACCACCCTACAACAACCGTCTCTGTTCCTGTATCCTACACCCGAACCTCCAGAAATGTGCTCCCTCATCCACCCATGAAGAAGTTGGTGGATTGTCCCTAAAAACTCCTGGATTAGAACAGAGCTGGGGGGGCAGGGGGAGCCCGGACCCCTGGGTCCCGGGGCCCCCCCCCCCCCCCCACCACCAACACAAAACCCTCCACCAACCGGCTTCATTTTTTAAACCTTTTATTAATTTTTTTCAACAGTTTTTTTTCCGTTTCTTTTTTTTTTTTTTTTTATAACCAAACC
>NW_005842917.1:269377-279294 GCF_000455745.1 Alligator sinensis
GTGGGGCTGGGTGCTGGCCCCTCCCAGCCACTGGGAGGAGGGGAAGAGCTGCAGTCCCAGCCCCGCCCACGCATATATTTATATCTATATACACTCTGCCCTGCCCCCCCACAAATTATTGGATGACCCCACGGAAATCGGAGCAGCTCGTGACAGGCGTGGAGGGGTGAGAAACCACTCTTGCCCCTCCCCCCCAGGGCAATTCCAGTTGTAGCAGCCCAGACAGGGCAGGTCCCCCTCAGGCTCCACCCCCTTTGTGACCCCCAGGCCCCAGCTTAGCGGGGGGGGGCCAGGCTGGGATCAGGCCTGTCCCCCGAGGGGGGCGTCCCCGGGGCCTGGGGACCGAGGGGGGGCCATCCGCCTGTGACACCTGTGGGGAGAGGGGACCAATCAGGAGGGGGGGGGAGAGGAAAGAAAAAGGAAAGGGGGCCAGTCGAGAAAGAGGGGACCAAATCAGAAAGAATCCGCAAGACTCCACCCACCTCATCACTGCCCCCTTCCTCCAGCCCAGGAAACCCTGCCCCCACCCTGGCCCCTCCCCCAACCCTGAGACCCCACCTCTGCCCACAAGCCCCTCCCCTCTCAGCTTGTCCCAATGTCCACCTACTCCTTTGCCAAGGAAATGCCACCCCCTTCCCACCTCCCCAGGTCCCTAAGTAACCTGCTGACCCCGGCCCTTCCCTCAGTGGTCCCTCCCCTTGCCACCAGCACGCACCGGCGGGCCGAAGTCGTAGCGGGGGGTCCGGAAGCTGCCCCCATAGCCGGGCCCTGGGGTCTTCAGCCTGGTGGTGAAGGGGCTGAAGGGGGATGAGGGGAAGAGCATGAATGGGGGACCCCCCAAAGTGGGGGAGGGGAGATGGGGGACACCCAGGGGACCCCCTGTGGGTGGATGGGGAACCCCAAAGGGAAGGGGAGGATGCAAATACATCTTGCTAGACCCCAAAGAAGATGAGGGAACTAGAGGTGCACCAGTAAATCTGTCTGATATCAGGTTGGCACTAACATGAGGGGAACTGTCTGCACTGGATGTAGCTGATAATGCCACGGATAAATGCCCTGTGCATGGGCTCAGCTGCAACACAGCACGCAGGTGTGAGGAGTGCAGCCCGGCAGCATGGAGAGCAGCGTCTGATGGGTAAGTCGGTTGTGGGGGAAGGGGCGAGGGGGGAAGGACGGGGCATGGGGCCGTATTTGAGGCTCCCACAGTGAGGAAGGGAGTGGGGCTGGGGCTGGGAAAGGTGCTGCACAGCCAGGTCAGGCGTGGGATGGAGCCTGAGTGATTTGTGTGAGGGGTGCGAGTGGGAGGCAGCTCCTCCTGCTACTTGACTCACAGGAGGGCATGGGGGGTGGTATGTGCCCCTGGATCTGCACATGGGGCATGGGCGGGCTGCTGCTGGGGGCTAGGGCAGGCCGGGTTCTTTCCAGTGCAGAGCTGGGTCAGGCTGCGCTCAGGGAGGGTGGCGGTGGTGAATTTTGGGGTGATTGAAGCCCCCTCCCCCCCCCCAGCCCCCTTCCAGCCCCGCCATCCGCCCCGAGCACAGCTTGGCCCAGCCCTGCACCGGGCAGCGCCTGGTGCAGCCCAGCTCCAGCCTGCACCAGCAGCCCACCCACCGCACATACAGGTCCAGGGGAGAATGCCCCCCCCCAATAAGTCACGGCTCCATCCTGTGCCTTGCCCCGACTGTGCAGTGTCTGCCCCTGCCCCACTCCCTTCTTCCCCACAGGGGCCTCAATCTTCCCCCCACATGCCCCTTCCCTCTTCCCCCACAACAGACTTACCAGCTGGACGTTGCTCTCCAAGCTGTCTGGCTGCATAATGAAATCCGATCAGTATCGGCCAAAACAGTTAGTTAAAAATTGGCCATTGCTATCAGCATAAAAATTCTCTACCTGTGCAACCCTAGAGGGAATCCCTTCATGGACTCCAAAGGGGGTGGGGGTGAAGAGGGGATAGGGGACCCTAAAAGGGAGAGGGGGTGGGGGGAACCTTTGAGGAGGCCCCAAATGGGAAAAGGGGATGGGGTGGCCCTAGCGGACCCCAAGGGAGAAGGCCCAGGATGAGGGGACCCCTTGATGGACCTCAAAAGGAGATTGAAGAGGGAATGGTGGGGACACCCTAAAATGGGGATGGGGAAGAACCCCCCCCACCAAAAAAAAAAAATCAGGAGACCCCTTGGTAAACTCTAAGGGAGAAAGTGGTGGATAAGGAGACCTCTGGAGGGACCCCAAATGGGGGGGGGAAGGTTTGAGAAGATCCCTGCATGGAGCCTAAGGGACAGGGGCTCCTTAGTGGACACCAAAAGATGATGGGGGGATGGAAAAACCCCTGGGTGAACCCTAAAAGAGATGGGGGAGATGCGCAGACCCCTCAATGGACCCCAAAAAGAACTGAGCGGGAGATGGGGGAAACCTAATAGACAGAAGGGGGGCGGGGGACCCTTCAGGGGACCCCAAAACAGGGTGGGAAGTTAAGAACTGAAGAGACCCCTAGGTAGAGCCAGGGAGAGAAGACAGGATGAGGGGGACCCTTAAGGGGGAAGGGAGGTGAGAGGACCTCTGGGGGACACTATAAGGGGGAAGGAAGATGAAGGGGACCCCTAAGTGAACCCCAAAAACAGCAAGATGGGAGTCCCCCACAGACCAGCCCCCAAACTCACCTGCCCCCCGTGGTGCCCGGCTTGCGGTATTCGAACTGCTTCATGTCCAGAGGATGCAACTGGGGAGTGGGGGGCGGGGAGACTGGTCAGGAGGGGCCCAAAACCTTTCCCAGCCCCCCTCAAACTGCCCCAGCCCTGCCTCCACCCCCTCTGCTCCCCAAATTCCCCCCCACAATCACCCCAAGCCCCCTAAACCCCAGCCTGATCTATCCCCAGACCTGCCCCCCACTTCCTTCCACTCAGCTGAAGCCTGCCCCTGCCCCACAGGCCTCCCTAGAACTATCCCTCCCGCCAAAAAACTCCCTCATCTGCCCCCACAAACCTGCCCCCACCCTTACACCCAACATCTTCCTTATAGCCCCACATTTACCCCTGCTCCCATAAGCCTCCCCAAAACAAGTCCACCCACACATTCACTCCCCAGCCTTGCCCTGGTACCTCGGCGCGCCCCACACCGGGTGGGAAGGGCCTCACGGCCGAGGGTACCAGGCGCCCAGGCGGTAACTGCCCTGGTGGGGGCCGCAGGGCCTGGGCTAGGGGCACCAGGGGCATGGGGGGTGGTGGTGGAGGCCCTGGTGCCGGCCCTCCTGAGCTGAAGTCCACCATGGGCAGCAACACCTGCATAGTGGGAGGAAGGCGGGGTTAGAGGAGGGGGTTCAGCCTGGAGGGGACAGGGCAGAGCAGGAGGCAGAGACTACCTGCTGGGTGGGGCCAGCCGGGGGCAGGAAGCTGCTCTGGCTGCCTTGGGGGAGGGCACCCGGGTAGAAGTCTGAGGGGGGTGTCAGTTCCTGCCGCACCTGGAGGTGGAGCCAGAGTCAGAGAAGGCGGAGTCAGAGGGTGAGGCCACTCCAAGCCTCACCCCACCCACAACCCAGTACCCTATAGAAGCTAGTAGCTCCAGCAGCCTTTGCCCTAGACTCCGCCCCCATGCAGCTGTTCTCCATCCCCTCCCTCTGCTCAAGCTCTACCACCTTCCCCAGACTCTGCCCTGCCAGCCACTTCACAGATCCATAAACCACCAAACAGCTCCACCCCTCACTGAGGCCCCACCTTCCCACCCCCATGCACGTGCAATGGTCCTGTCCATGTCCCAAACCCCACCCCTTTGAGCCCCTGCCCCCTTCCCATAACACAACAG
The DNA here is from genome assembly GCF_000455745.1 of Alligator sinensis. Classification (NCBI taxonomy): domain Eukaryota; kingdom Metazoa; phylum Chordata; order Crocodylia; family Alligatoridae; genus Alligator; species Alligator sinensis. The sequence continues at coordinate 273,173 of NW_005842917.1, forward strand.
CCTATAGCAATGCAACATCCAGTGGGCCTGTCCAGGCTCCACCCCCAAACCACATGGTCTCCTACAAAAATCACCCACCCCCAACAGCCCCACCTCCTTCCTCTGCCCCCCAAACTCCACCCCTTTCCCCAGGCTCCACCCACACCAACTACTCCCCCACAGAAGCCATCCAGACCCAATGGTCCTGCTCCTTGCCCCTCCCCCTTCTTGAAGCCCCACCCCTTTCCCCATAACCCAGCCTACTGAGTGACAACAGTGGCTCTACCCCCTTGCCTCAGGTTCCCTCCCCACCAACTGCCTGGTCCCTACATAAATCTCCCACACCCAATTACCCACTACCCTCACCTTAAGCTCTGCTCCCCCACCTATGGAAATCACCCACACCCAGTAACTTGGCACCCTCAGCCTAGGCTGCACCCCCAACCTTTACACTCCACCCACCTTAGACCAGGCCCTGCCCCAAACTCAAACTCCACACTTGGGACCAAATCCCACCCTCAAACTCTGCATACTATGCCCTAAGCCCCATCCCTCTAACCCAGACCCCGCCCCTCAGACCCCAAACTCTGCCCCCTGGAGACCTGACCTGGAGCAAGGGCTGCTCAGGGGGCAGCTGACTGCTGCAGAAGGGTGGGTTGTAGATGAAGGAGGGGGCGGGTGGGTAGAGCAGCCCAGCCCCTGGTAGCTTGGCCAGCTCAGGCCCTGGCAGGGCTGGGAACTCCATGAAAGGGCCCTTGAGTGGCAGCCCCGACAGCAGGGCCGAGCCAGGCAGCACTGGGGTGGGTGCCGAGGCGGGTGCTGGGCTGGGCTGGAGGTACAAGGGCTGCGACCTGCGGGAGTTGCACAGAAAGGTATTAGGTTGGGTGTAATGGGGACAGGGACTGCAGCTGGCTCTGTGGGGAGCTCTCACCTGTATGGGTTTAGCGATGGGGTGCCCGGGCGGAAACTGCTGCCACTTCCCAGCTGGGAGTCCACGGGGGCGCTGGACACCTGGGGGGGAGAGGGTGTCAGAACTGTAGCCAATAGGATCTAGAGATACCATAATTTCCCAACTATCATGTGCCACATATATATTCCCCACCAAATCAGGGACCTTACCTGAACCTGGTTGCTGTAGAAGAGCTCAGGATAGAGGCGCTGGTTTTGCCCCCTTTCACCTGGGTGGGGCAACAAGGACAAGCGAGATCGCAAAGGGTCAGGCTCAGCCCTCCCAAAACTGCCCTGCCCAAGTCATTTAACAACCCCCACGTTTGCCCAGCTACCCCACCCGCAGCTACCAGCCTACCTAACTAACCCTATGCCCCCTCACCAACCTGCCCCCAGCCACTCCCACAACCCCCCTGCTCCTACTCCTGCCAGCCTACCTCCGGGCTCACCCCTGACACAACCTACCCCCAGCCCTCTCATCTCTACCAATCTGATTCCAATCACCTCCACTGCCCCCCAACCCTGCCAACTTGCCCCCCAAACCCCATAAATGTATCCCAGCCACCCTCACAGCCCCCAAGCTTCCCCCACCCCTGCTTTCTGCCAACCTGCCACCTCCAGCCCCCACCTGAGAACGCTGGGGTCTCTGCGGGGAGTCCATGGGGCCCAGTGCCTGGGCCAGGAGCTGAGGCCTTGGGCTCACTGGGGGGTGCTAGGAGTTCCCAGTCACGGGGGCCAGAGTCCAGCTGGGTGGGCAAGAGCAGCAGGTGAGGAGAGAGGCTGGGGGAAACTGAGGAGTCCAGGGGCCAAGCAGGGTCCAGCCCCCACCCCACTCACCGTATCACCACTGGGTGGGACCAGGGTAGGACCAGGGGGTGGAGTCTCTTTGCTGGCTTTGCCTGTGTCGCTCGGCAGCAGCCGGAGATCCGTATCCTGCCAGGGGTGGGAAAGAAGCAGGTGGACCATGAGGGGAGGGACCCAGGTGCTGGGGCCTGGTCCCTGGGCCCCACACCCCTACTAGGGCATAAAGAGGACCCAAGTATCCAGGGTCATCAGCCCCCCAAACTCCAAAAGGAAAAAATAAAAATAAAAAATGCAGAACCCCAGGATCCCCAACCCCTGCCCCAGGAGAAGGGAACCCAGGCATCTGGGTTCCTTAGCGCCCCCGCACAGGAAATGAGAGCCCAGCTATCCTGGTGCTTGATCTCTCTAGAAGAGAACCCAGGCATCTGAGCTTCCCAATACGCACCCACCCCCAAAAAGAAAAGAACCCAGGCATCCGGGCCCCTCACCTTGTCGCTGACTCCAAATTGGATAGGGGGTGCTGAGGGCTCACGGGGGGGTGGAGCCTCGGGGGGCCCCACCCCTTCCCCGGCCTCCCGGGCTCGCTGTGACCGCTCTGTGCCGATGGGGTCGGGTGGGGGGTCACGGGGCAGGGCCTTGGTGGGGGGAAGGAAGGGGGACAGTTAGGACATGTCCCAGATGAAGGAGAGCAAGAAGAGGAGACAGATGTTCTATCCTGGTGCCCCTCTGTCTCCATAAACATCTCTCCCCAACCCTCACTGCTGTCCCCATTAGGACCCCACTGTAACCTCCCCGTCCAGCCCCATCATACCTTTTTGTCCCTGCCTGGCAGCCTCCGTCTCTGCTCTTTGGGCTCGGCCCCCTCTGGGCCGGGGGCCAGGGGGTCCCCGGGCCGTTTACCCCCCGGGCCGGCCTCAGGAGCCCCCTTAAGGCCCCCATCAGGGGAGCTGCGCTGGCTGCAGGCAGCTGAGGAGGCCTGCGAGTCGCTGCTCAGGTCCACACCGCTGTCTGACTGGCTCATCTAGGACAGAAGGGTCAGGTTATGGACATCATGAAGGGAGGGAGCACACCCCAGTGACCCCCTGGGGATACTCCAGCCCTTCACTGGCCCCAAATTTCACCTCGGTGCTGGCGATGTCTTCGAAGGCATTCAAGGGGTCAATCCAGGGCTCCACAGAGCCTGGGCGGTAGCTTTTCCTGGTGGCATCTGGGGAGGGGGGGCAGACAGAGTTAAGGGGATGGGGCAGGGGATGGGTTTTACTGCTCCCTCACCATGTCTGACCCAGATCTTGTAGCTCAAGGGGAATAAGGAGTGAACCCAGTTTGTCCCCAGATATGTCCGCACTCCTGCAGCTGCCTGGTCCATCCTCATTAATGCTTTCCTGCCCATTTTCATCAGAATCCCATGGCTCCTTGGTCTGTCTCATTAGGGGCCCCTGAGGCCACCAAGGTCATCTGACCCATCCCCATAAATGGCCCCCCATGGCTGCCTGGTCCATCCCAAAAAACAACACCTGCCTGTCCTTATAAAAAGCCCCTGCCCCAGGCTGCCCAGTCAGTCCCCATAAAGAGCCCCCCACCCCCGTAGGAGCTCCTTCCCAGTTCTGGACATTTACTGGTCTGCAGGCGGCTCCAGATCTGGGGTGCCAGCCCCTCGGCTGAGGCCCCGCGGCCTCTCTGTTCTGGGCCGGGAGGATCCGGTTTGGTCTCGGGAAACACAGAGCCGTGGGGATAGCCCAGGGGGTCCTGGAATGAAAGCGTGACTGACTGGCACCTGTGGACAGCATGAATCCCTCCCCCATGACCCCCTTGAGCCCCCCAGGTCCCCCAACTCCCTTAACCTCACCTCAGGCTTGGCTGGCGGGTGCCGGGGCTTGGCTAGGAGGCTGCTAACCCCAGCAGGGTCACGCAGGGGGCCAGAGCGCAGCAGCTGTGGCTTGTCCAGGAACCGAGAGTCTGAGATTGGGAGAGGAGAATGGAAATGAAGTCATGTCAACCCCAGGCTTGACGAGGGTGGGGGTCTGGCTCCTTCACAGGATGCAGGATCCCATCCCATGGCTGGTACTGGCCTCATCTGCCCCCCACCCCCCAGGGTGGCTGGGGGCAAGGGGAGCTGCTTGGCTCCTCCAAGGCATACTAGCCCTTGCATCCCTTGGTTGTCAGTGGAGAAGAGAGAAAGGTGGTGTATTACCTGTGCTGATGCCCCTGCTGCCCCTCTCAAAGTGCCCCAGGGGCAGCGTGGGGCCGCCAGGGGGGGCAGTGGTGGCAGGGGCAAAGGGTGGCCCCGGAGAGGTGGTGGTGGCAGGTGGGGCAGGGGCCTTGGCGCGGGTGCCATGGCGGGCACCAAGCTCAGCCAGGGCCTGCTGGATGCCGGCCGGGTCGCTGGGAATGACGCGGTCCAAGCAATATACGGCATTGGGGGCCGGTGCCAGGCCCAGGCCTGGGGAGTGGTCCTCAGCCGGGCGCCTGGGGGGGGGGGGGGAAGGGGTCAGGGCTGGGCCCCCTCACCCCCAGGTCCCTGCCTCACCCCAGTTCTGCCCCCTGTCTGACCCTGATGTTACACCCCTGCAGCCCCTCTCAAGATGGGCATCTCCTTGCTGGGCATCACTGGTGCCCCCGTAAGTGCCTTCGCCCACACAGTGGGCATCAGCCCTGCCCTGTTCTGTCCCCATTAGCGCTCCCTCCACTTAGAACGCCCTGTCTGGCCCAATTAGCACTGCCCCGTTAGCCACCCCCTAGGCCCAATTCAGACCTAGTCTGTCCTCATTAGCACCACCCCCCCTCAGTCTGCTGCACCTGTCCCCAATAAATGCCTGCATCCATCCTGGTCTATCCCCATAAATGCTCCCCACATCCAGCCCTGTCCATCCTAATCAAGACTCTCCTTCATCCCAATGAACAACCCCCACAAATGGTTCCCTTGAATGCCCCCCCAAACCAATCTCAGTCTGCCCCTATTAACATGCCCCAACCACCCCAGTCCACCCATATTAATGCCCCTCCAGCATCCCAACAGGATGGCCTCTGACATCTCCAGAATACAGGACAGCTCCTCGGTGAGGGAAAGTCCAGTATAAAATAGAACAAACGGCCACCTTATATCCCAGGCTGCCCTCCTTAACACCTCCCTACAGGCTCCCCATCCATCCCTCCTACCCTCTACCCATCCATCTCAGTCTGTCACCATTTACTTCCCCACAACTGTTGGGAGGGAGGAAGGGAGGAGCATTCACAGGGACAGATCAAACTTTAATAGGCCCGACTGTTCCTATTAATACCTCCTGGCCCCAATAATCCCTTCTATTCTGTCCCTATAAACAGCCCCCCATCCAGCCCAGTTCATCCCCATTAATGCCCCCCAATCTACAAAGGTCCATCCCATTAAAAGTGCCCCCATCCACACCCTGGTCTGTTCCATATTTGGGTCCCCCATCCACCCTGGTCCAACTCCATTAACTTTCCTCCATTCCTTCTTGGTCTGCCTTCATTAGTGCCCCCCCATCTCCCCCCATCCACCCCAGTCCCATTCACCCCATCCCCGCCAGGGCCTCACCCACGGTTCTTGGGCGAGGGCCAGCTCCTCTTGTCTCCTCTCCCTCCTCCAGGCCCTCCACAGCCTCCAGCCCTGCCCCCGCCAGGTCCGGGCCCTGAGCGCCTGTTCTGTCGCTCCATGCCGGGGCGCTGGCTAGAAAAGCTGCGCTTGGACATCTCCTTACGCTGGGCCAGGCTCAGGTCAGCACCGGGTGCCCGGGCTCCAGGGGCAGGCCCGATGGTGCCCCCGCCTCCCCCACTGGGCCCCGAATTCCCCTTGAAGGTCTGAGCTGGAGGCCCTCCAGGAGCCGGGTCTTTCTCAGCGCCTCCGCGGCGCTCAGCAAAGTCACTGCTCTCTGAGGCTGTTTCCCACTCCTCATTGGCCTGGTCCGAGTTCTGGTTGGAGAGATCGGGGGATTTGGCCCGGCGAGCAGCAGCATTTTTGGCCACCATGGCTGCCACCGCCACCTCCTCAACCGGAGGCCCGGAAACAGGGGCTGGTGCCGGGGGGTAAGGGTGCCCCCCAGTCCCATTAAGCCTGGCTGCGTTCTCTCTCTCCTGCTTCAGTCGCCGGAACCGGGGGGGCTTGTCCTGCTGCTGGGATCTCCCATGACGTCTTCTCCGGGGCGGGCGCTCAAAGCCAGGGCCTGGTGGTGGCCCCACCATCTTTGCAAGGTCTTCAGGAGCCTTGTCCTTGTCAGGTGGTGATGGATCTTTACCAGGCTTGATCTTGGTTCCTGCAGGGCTCCAGGCTCCACCAGGAGGGGGCCGCCCACCACCACCGCCTCGGCCCCGGCGTGAGGGGACACCACGGGGTGTGAAGACACGCCCACCACGGCTGCCACCCCCCCCTGAGAGGC
>NW_005842917.1:279444-289736 GCF_000455745.1 Alligator sinensis
AAGAAGCCCGCCCCACCACGGCTGCCGCCCCCATCTGAGAGGCGCGGCGGCACTTTGTCAGAGAAGCGGGGTAACCCAGGAGGTGGCTGCGAGGCCACAGAGCTTCGGTTCCTGTCCCCCTTGGTTGCCATTCCCCCTCCTGCCACTGCTACCGATGGTGGCGGCTGGTGCTGGGCTGGGGTGGCCGCCTCTTTATCTGAATGAGCCACGTCGCTGGCACTCTCGTGGGTCTCACTGCCAGTCTCTGAGCCCCGCTGGCGCCTCCGCTTGGGGATCTCCTCATACTCAGATCCCTCGCTCCGGGTCTCGCTGGTTGTGCGTGGCCGCGTGGCACTGCCAGGGGCCACAGCTGGCCCCCCTCCACCTCCTACTCCTCCACCAATTGTCTCCTCTGGCCGATAGAAAGGCTCCCGGTAGCTTCTAAATTCCCGGCTGCGGCCGCGCCCACCTCCCCGCCCGCGCCCCCCATAGGCTCCGCGGAAGCCGCGCCCACGGGCGAAGTACTCGCCCCTGCCCCGGGCTCGCCCGCGGCTCCCCAAACCCCCCCCCCGCTCCTACACGCGCATAGGGGGGTTCCCGGCGGCGGCGGGTGGGTGAAGCAGAGATCCCCGATGGGTCTTTAGGAGGCACTGGTAGGGCACCGTTCACAGCCACTTTGGGTTTGGGATCGCGGCCTGGCTTGGCTGACTCTTTGGGCACTGCTGGCACCGCCACTGCCTCTGGTTCCTTGGCGTCTTTGGGGACCTCTTCCTTCACTGGGGGAGGTTTCTTAATGGGCCCAGCACGACGCGGGGGCCTGTCAGGGTCTTCGGGGCGCCGGGAAGCACCTGGGCGTGGCCCCCAACGGGTCTCCGTCTTGGGCTCACGTCGCGGTGCCCGCTGGAAGTCATGGGTCTGGCGGGGCGGGCGCCGGGGAGGCTCTGAGACTTTGGTGACTGCCACTGGAGCCTCCTCTTTTGCTGGCTCAGCAGGCAGCTTCTTGGCCACCTGAGAGGGGTCCTCAAGGTCAGGCCTGGAGTCCTTGTCTGGGGCTGGGCCATTGCGGGCAGGTTCTGGGGGGGCTGGAGGGGGGCCAGAGGGCAGTGCCAGGCCCGCCGGCCAAGGCCCCCCAGGACGAGGCTCGTCGCTGGAGAAGCGGGGCAGGGATGCCGGTGCTCCATTCTCGCCGAAGGCCTGGTAGGCACCCACATAGGTGGGTGGGCGCACAGGCGGAGTCTCGCTCCTGGTTGGTGGAGGAAGAGAAGAGGCCAATCACTGCCAGGTTCTGAGTGATGCCCCGACCCCGAACTTCCCCCAAGCCAATACCAGGCCCGAACTCACCGCAGGCCCTTGTCATCCTCCTCAGGTGGGCGTAGTGGGGAGGCGAGGCCCCGGGGCTCAGGGCCAGGGAAGGCATCACCTCCCCAGGCCAGCTTGGGCTCGCCAGGGGGGGTCCCTCGGTCCCGGGGTAGCAGCGGGGGTCCCGGGTGCCTCTCGAAGGGCTCCGAGCCTGAGCCACCACTGTCTGAACGCTCCCGGGGCAACAGGCCTAGAAAGGGGTAGGGTAGAGGTCATAAGACACCAGAGATGCCCCCTAGCAGTCCTACCTCCTTCCCAGAATGCACCTGGGGCAATGGGAAGCTATGGGAACCAATGGGAGTATGGAAAATGGGCCCTCAAGACCATTCACAACGCAGCACCAACGGGGCATAGGCCACATGGGTTATCTGCTGAAGCGGGGCAGGGCTAATGGGTGGCCCTGGCTCTACCTACAAGGGTGGGCCAATGGATGAAGAGGCCTGGACTCTGCAGGGGTGGGGCCAATAGTTACTCTGACCTCCCAGGGAGCTAGACCACAGGGTGGTGTGGGTGGTCTCTGAGGCCCCACCCCCAGAAAGACCTGGGCCAATGGGGTTGCTTGCACTGTCTCATGGTCCCACACACCCACACCTGGACCAATAGGGTGGCTTAGATTAGTTCTCACAGTCCAGCCTCCAGTCTAATCTGGACCAATGGGGTGGCTTGGACTAGGTTCTCAGTCCTGCCCCACACACACTTGGACCAATGAGGCAGCTTGCATCAAGCTGGCCCCATGGCCCTGAAAGGGAACTAGATCCCCTGGGTGACCTGACCCACCCATGACTCTCTGCCCTATGGGACTCGGCCAAGGAGCACTGGGGATGGGGATGTGGCCATCAGAAGGGGGTGGGGCTTACTGGAGGGGTGCACGCCAGGCGGGTAGAAGTCCACAGGCGGTCGGCCTTGCATCACCCGCGGGTCCATGTAGGGCGAGATCATCATCCAGCGTGGGTCAAAGTTCATCTGGGGCAGAGGTGGGGGCCGCCCCAGGGCCCCAGGGTATAGGGCCTTGGGGGGTGGGGCCTGCGGGGGCGCAGCTTGCGGTGGGGCTTGTGGGGGCCCAGGGAGCTGGGAGGAAGCCGTGGCTGGTGCCACCGGAGGGCCCAGGGGAGGGCCCGCCTGCTGGGGGGAGGCCGGCATGGCTCCTCCTGCACCAGCCGCGTGCTGCTGCTGCTGTTGCCACTGCTGCTGCTGCTTCAGCAGCTGCTCCTGGAAGAGGGGGCAAAAAGGGGAGTTGGGCAAAAAAGGGGGGGGGGCATTCAGAGTGAACCCTACCACCTCCCCCAGACACCCCTGCAGCGCAGCACCCCCTTGTGATCACCAAGGGAACCACCACCCCCACCCCAGTTTGGGAACTGCCCCTTGCAACCCTAGACCCCCAACTGCCCCTTGTCACCCTAGACCCCCAACTGCCCCTTGCCCTAAAATGGCCAGTCATTTCCAACCCCCCCGCAGACCTCCAGCTTCCCATGATGCCCCAGGCCTGGCTTTTACCTGCTGCTGTCGCTGGAAACGAGGCGGCAGGGACTTCTGGTACTTGGGATAACCCAAGGGCTGGGCTGGGGGTGGCTGGCGCTGGGGCCCTGGGGGCTCAGCTTTGGGCTCTGGTTTTGGGGCAGCAGGGGCAGCAACAGGAACTGGGGCCGGAACCAGAACCGGGGCCAAGGCTGGAACCAGGACTGGGGCCGGAGCTGGAGCCGGGGTCAGGGCTGGAGCTGGCACTGGGTCTTCAGGCACCTCCAAGGTTTCCTTCGGGGGTGCTGGAGCTGGTGGTGGAGCTGGAGGGGGCTCAACTACAGGTGAGAGAAAGGGTAGGAGTTAGCTGCTAGTCCCCCATTGTTGCGGCTGGCTGTGGGGTGGGCATGGGGCTGGGTATAATGGGGTTAGGACCTGTGGCTGCCTCGGGGGCTGGGGGGCATTGAGCTGGGCACAACAGGGATAAGAGCTGTGGCCAGTTCTCACATGAATATAGCAGGGATAAGAAGTGCATGGGTTTGGGGGGTGGGGGAAGTGTTGGGCTGGATACAATGGGAGGGACCTGCAGCTGGCTCGGAGGTGGGGCAGGGATGGGTATAAGGAGGACAGGAGCTGTGGTTGACTCATGGGGCTGTGGGGGAGAGGGCTAGGTATAACGGACAGGAGCTGCGGCTGGCTCAGGGCTGGGCCGCATCCTACCTGGGGCAGCCTCTGCGACTGTAGTGCTGGGAGCCGCCTCCTCCTTGATCTCCGGGGCGGCAGGCGGTGCAGGCGCTGGGGCGGCGGTGGTGTCCGGGGTGGCAGCGGTGGTGACAACGACAGCAGTGGCCGGGGTGGCAGGAGCAGGGGGCAGAGCTGGTGGAGGCGGGGCCCGGGGGCTCTCAGCTTTGGGGCGCCGGGTGGGGGCGCCGAAGCGCTCATCCAGGCGCTTGAGCTTCTCGGCGCAGGCGGCCCGGCGCTCCTCAGCCATGCGGCGCTCCTCCTCCTCACGGCGGCGCCGTGCTCGCTCCACAGCCGCTGAGATCTCCGACGACGACTGGCGCCGTCGCTGGCGCCACGCCTCATCCTCGTCCTCTGGCGGGCCTCGTCCCTGGGGGATACCGGTGTGGAGTCAGATGGGGGGGCGGAGTCAGTTGATCATAGCACTAGCACCTCCAATAGTGGAGCTGAGACCATGACAGAAGCTCCACCCACCCTGTGGGAGTTATTGGGCCTCATCCTCCTCAAAGCCCCACCCCCTCTGGGATCCCAACTGCAGTCTGCCCCAACAGGAGACCTGAAACTGGCACAAGTCCCACCCAGACTGTGGGAGAAGACACCACAAGGGCCAGCCCTTCCCAAGGCCCCACCCCATTTTTGCAATCCAAGCCCCACCCACCCTATGAGAGGGGACACCACCAGGCCCCACCTTCTCCAAAGCCCCACTGCTTTTGGGTGTTCAGCTCAATCCATGACTGAAGCCTCAACCCTACTGGTGGGAAGCCCAGAGCCCTGCCCCTCACAGTCCTGGCCCCACTGGGAGACTTGCCAGAGCCCCACCTATGGAAGGTCTCCCCCTACTGAGCACCCCCCACACTGGAAAACAGTCCCTCCCTCCCAAGCCCCATAGAAGACCCCAGCCCCTACCATGTCCTATCCCAATGGGAAAGGATCCCACAAGCCCCACCCATGTGGGAGGCTCCACCCCTACCATAGGAAGCTCCCACCCCAATGGGAAATAGACCCCTCCATGCTCTGTCCCTAAATCATGCTGCAATGGGAAATGATGCTCCACCCCCACATTGAACTCACCGGGAAGTCGTTGGGCTGCCCCCAGTTGCCCCGATTTGGGGGTGGAGGTGGGGGGGGCCGGGGTGTGGGGGGAGGTGGGGCTGGCTGCTTGGGGCCCTCGGGAACGCGTGAGGTCTCAGCCCAGGCTGCCTTCGCTGGGGGAGGAGCCTCAGCCAGGCCAGCACCTTTCTTGGCCTCACCTGCTGGCTCCGCCTCCTTCCTGCAGGGGGAGGGAGGGAAGAGACAGACAAACAGGGCTGAACCGTGCGTGCGTGCGTGCAGGAGGAGATATTGGGCTGATCCATTTGGGTGGTGGGGGTAGACAGGCATTTCCACTGGGCTAAACCATGTGCAGGGAACGGGGGTGACACTGGGTTGATCCATTTGGATGGGCAGCAGTGTACATGGAGGGGCAGGGGGCTGATACCAGACCATGTAGGTACCCCTGGGCTGACCTTTATGTGAAGGTGGGGAGGGTGACACTGGGATGATCCATTTGGGTGTGGGGGACTGATAACAGGCTGGGTACATCCCACTGGGCTAAACCATTTGTGGGGGTGGGGAGGGGCTAATACCAGCCTAGATTGGTCCAAGTGGAGTGGGGATGAGGAGGGGGGATACTGGACTGATCCATTTGGAAGGTAGGGGGTGCTGATAGGCCGGCCACCTCCCACTGGGCTAAACCATATGCGGGGGTAACGGAGATGGATACTGGGCTGATTCATTTGGGAAGCAGGGATGTGGGGGTCTGGGACAAGGCTGAACACCGCCCACTGAGCTAAACCACATGTAAGGATGGGGAGGATATTGGGCTAATTCATTTGGACCTAGGAGGGGAGAATCCCCCAATAGTATGAACACACTAGGGGGTGGGGAAGGGGGTATGGGATACAGCCCAGAAGCTCACTCTGGGCTGGACCATTAGGCAAAGGGGAGGGGGGGGGGGGGGGAAAGAGAAACAGATACTGGGCCAGCAGCTCCCACCAGACTGATCCATTTGAGCTAGTGAGGGGAGAGCTCAGGGTCTTACTCTTTTTCACCCGTTGCCTCTTCGTCCGAGTCTTTGCCGTCTTCTTCGTCGCTGAATTTCAGCTTCTCTGTATAGTCCACTTCCTCGTGGGCACCTACGCCAGGCATGCAGGAGCAGAATCAGGGCCTGGGCTGCCCCCTCCAACCCCATATCTGCCCCCCAACACCTGCCCCAGGGGTGGTGGTGCTGGCCCTGATCCAGCAGGGAGTGGGGGCGTTTCCTCCCAGCCCAGCAGGGGGTGCTACCTGCCCAGCCTTCATCATTCTCCTGGTCCAGCTCGTCGAACTCCTTGAGGTCATCCTGCTTTAGCACGGGTGGGCGGCTGATGGGCTCCGACACGCGCATGGGGTGGGAGGAGCGGGGGCCTGCGAGCCGGGGGTGAGGGGGGTAAGACAGAACCCAAGTGTCCAGGCTCCCAATCTAGCCCCTATTCTAGCCCTGAAACCCAGCAAAGAACCCAGGTGTCTGGGCTCCCAACCCACCACTACTTTAGCTCCTCAAGATCCAGGAGAACCCAGGTGTCCACCCCCCTGGCTGCACCCCACTGGACTCTGCTCCTTCCCCCATAACTGGGGATAGAACCCAGGTGTCCGGATCCCCCCGCCCCACCCCCACCCCACTCACCTCTGTGCCTCTGGGGTGGGGTAGCGGTAAGGTCCCTGAGGCCCATATGGAGGCGGGAACGGGAGGTACGGGGGGTACATCTGTGGGGGGGGGGATGACAGGGCATGGGGTGTTAGGGGGACCCTAAAGTCACAGGGCCAGCTCAAAGCCCCTTCAAGCACCCAATAAGGTAATGAACTACCCCTCCCCCTTCCCCTCAGGACTCACAAATGGTGGCATCATCCCCCGGTAGGGAGGGAACTGGGGGGGCCCAGAGGGCTGCGGGCCAGCTCCGGGGCGCTCCTCGGGCACCAGCTCCCCATCAGCACCCCGCCCGCCTCCATCCCGCCAGCTCGTCGCATCTGGAAGGCAAAGGGGGAGATGGGTCGGGGGTGGGGGCAGCACTGCGAAGAATGACTGCTGCAGCCAGGCTGGCTTTCCAGCCCAGGGGAAATGTTTTTACTGACCAAGTATAGCACAGGTGGGCTGGGAGCTGCGCACTGGTTGGGGCTGGGCCGGCAGGCGCGGGTGGGAGTGCAGGGTGGGCTGCCCTGGATGGGACTCAGCTCCATGCAGTGTCACGGACCGCACTGCCCAGGCGAACTCTGCTGGCTCCTAGGCAGCGCCTATCCCCCCACACATCACCACACCCTTCCCTCACCCCCTACAGGGCAAGGCGTGCAAGGAGCAGACCGTGGCTTAGCCCAGGCCCGAGCCCTGGCCCAGGCCCCATCTGTCACCACCCTGCAACCCAGCTCCATGATCCTGGCCTAGCCTGCCGGTCCTGCTCCCAAACACTGCTCACTGTAGGCGGAAAACCCTGTAGGGAGTTTTGGTGAATTGCTGCATGGTGGGGAAGGGTGGGGGGGGCAGGGGTAGTGGTGCTGACATGACACATGATAGGGAGTTTTGATGAGCTATGTGGCCCTTGGGCCCAAATAACTGCCTACCCCTGGACTAGAAGAATTTCTTTTCTTTTTTTTTTTTTGGCCACCTCTTTGGTTTTTTTTATTTACCATACTTGATGGTGTCCAGTATGCAAGTTGACCCCAGTTTTCTGATCCAAAAAGTTAGGATTTTCATAGACCTAACTTTTTGGATCATTAATATGGGGTTGACTTATACCTGCCTCTGCACACTGGGCACCTGGGGGATGGGCACGTGCTGCACCACTGCTTGCAGGGGACAGGGTTGGGCTCAGCTGGTGCGGCCCAGGCTGCATCATTTGCAGGGGACAGGGCTGGGCTTGGCGCCCGGCTGAGCGGCGTCTCCAAGGTGATGGTAAGGCCTATAGGATGTGCTTAGGCTGGGCCTGAGCCCCACACTGTCAGTAAATGAAGAAGTCTGAGTCAGGTTGGGGCTGGGGTCAAAAGTATTGATATGGTGTATAAATCAAGGCGGAAATTTAAAAAGGTAAATATTTTGGCTTCAAACTTCGACTTACACATCATGAAATACTGTATTTATAAAATGGCTGCTCCACTTTTTTCATAAAATCATAGACTTCTAGAGAAGTCGGGCTGGAGGGACCTCCAAGGGTCGCATACAGTTCAATCCCCTGCTTGAGGCAGGATCAGGCCTATCCAAACCATCCCAGACAAATCCATCTCAACTCTACATTAGATGATGATCTAATTAGGACTGGTCTTGCTTTGAGCAAGGGGCTAGGACTAGATGTGACCTCCTGAGATCACTTCCAACCCAAATTTTCTATGATGCTATAGGACTACCCCTCCACCCTGACGCAACACAGACTGAACACCTGCCACAGGTAAAGCAAAGGAGCCACAGCAACCAATGTCCTGTTTCTATAAAATGTTGAAAATATACACTCAAGAGGCCCTGGATAGAGGCCATGCTCCCCACTACAGAGGAAGGCAAACCCCCACCCCAGTCCATATCAATCTGAACATGGGGTAAAATTACTTTCTGACCCCCAAAATGGCATGGGTCTGACCCTGAGAGGAGGGGCAAGACCCTCTAGCCAGGAACCTCTGACTTTGCTTCCAGCAGGAGCATGGGCACAGCCCAGTCACCATCCACAACTTTTGCTGTAGGCAAGACCCAATGCCTGGGAAGGAGGCTTAAAAACACCCTGACACATCGAGCAGAAACAAAGGGTGGGGAGGCAATCATGGTGGAACATCGGCATCACTTTTACTGACAACCCTTAAACCCCCCACAAAAAACACCTTATTAGCTCCACTTCTGTCTTAAAAGAAAAAAAGAAGAAGCTTGTAAACTAGCACCTCTTCTCTTGTTTAACCTAACAGGCCCACATCTTTTTTTGGGGGGAGGGGGGGGAGGGAGAGGCAAATTTAGCCACCTCCAACTACACAATGCAGCTGGCTCAGGGTGAGGTGCCCCACTGGGAAACAGCTATGAAGAACAGGGGAAACGGAGGCAGGGTGAGACTCACTCTGGGGGCGGAGGTTTGGTCCTGGCCCATACGACGCATCGGCAGTGTCCCTTTCTTTGCCAACCTTGTCCTGGTCGCCAGCCGCCTGCAGGGTCGGAAATTCCTCGCGAGAGAATCGCGACAGTAGGTTTGATCCCTTTCCACCTGTAGGAAGAGAGAGGGTGGTTAGGGGTGGTCTTCTGCCCCTCTCCAGCCCACATCTATTGTCCAGGAGGACCAAGATCCTCTATGGTCCTTTTGCCTCTATGATCATCCAGGCTCTAAGGACAGGGGGAATGAGGAATGACTTATCCTCTCTGTGACCCTGGGAAGACCAAAGGGCTCCCCACATATATGACTCAGGAAGACCAAGAGGCAGAAAGGGGTTGCCACCTCTATGACTCTAGAAAAGAAAGAGGGGAAAGCCCAGTCTGCAACCCTGGAGGCCCAATGGCCTCTCACTTTTATGACCCTTGAGGACCAAGGGCTTACCGCCTCCATGCCCGTGGGGGACCAAAGAGGTTGAAGAAAACACAAACTGCTTCCTCTAAACCCCTGGAGGACCAATGATCTCCCACAACCCTATGACCATGGAGGACACCCCCCCCTCCAACTGCACAGCGCCCCCTAGTGCCCAGCCTCACCATCTCCTTGCGCTCCATGGGTAACGCTGGCCTGAGCCCAAGACTTTACCCCGCCTGCTGCTGTGGGGGGATTCTGAAACAGAAAAAAAGGGGGCGGGTGAGTTTGGGGGCACAACCCCCAAAGTGCTCCAGCTCCCCAAGATATTTCACATATAGACCCTCACCAAAGGTCATCAGTCGGGGGCAGGAGGTTCAGGTAGGTCACCTGGGAACTGTCCATAGGGGCAGGGACTGACTGGTGTAGGGGACAGGACATCTGGGTACCATCCCCACTATGGAAGGGGACTGGGGTCTAGTTAGGGTAGGGTTAGAGTGGCTGATGGAGAAGAAGGGTTCATCAGAGAGTCCGGACACCTGGGTTTCATCCCAGCTCTGGGAGGGTGGTAGGGTCTTTTGGGGAGTTAGGAGACCAGGCACCAGGGTCCTCTCCAGCTCTAGGAGGGCAGTGGGTCACAGGGGTGCTAAGACCCTGGACACCTGGGTTCTCTCTAGCTCTGGGAGGGCAGTGGGGTCTCTTGGGGAGCTTTGGGTCCTCCTCTGCTTTGGGAAGGAAATGTGGTCTGATAAGTTACATCAGGGGGCTTGCATACACCTTCCTGCCCAATTCCTCCCCACCCCTCCCCAAGCCTTCACCTCGGGGGGTGCTGGGGGGCGTTTCACTTGGTTGGAGGCAGGCGTCTGTGAAGCCGGCTGTGACTGCGACTCCGGCGGCGGAGCTGCTGAGGCATCGGTACTGCAAGGGGGGCAAAGTCAGGGAGGACAAGCCCAGGAGACCCCAGCCTGGGGCACTACCAGGGCAGTGAGGTAGGGAAGGATCCTACTCCAAATCCTACTTGGAGTAGGAATCAAATCCTACTTGGTTCCTCAACCAAGTCTTCACCATCAGCCAGTCAAGGGCCCCACGTGCCCCTGCCTCCCACCTCCCAGCCAGCCAGAATCTCCTGCCTTACTGCCCCAGCCCCTCCTTGCTCCCCAGCCAGCCACAGTCCCCTGGCCTCACCCCCAGCTAGCCATGGTTCCCCAACCCTGTTTC
>NW_005842917.1:289781-300184 GCF_000455745.1 Alligator sinensis
CCCCCGCCTCTCCCCACCAGTCACTCAGGGCTCCTTGCCCTACTGCCTGAGCAGGCTACAATCTTCCACCCTATTGCTCTGTACTGCCCCAGCCCAATCCTTGCCCCCCACCTCTCCCCCAGCCAGCCACGGTCCCCTGCCACAGCCCTTCAGCACCCCCCAGTCAATCAGGATCCCCATTGCCCCAGTTCCTCCCCCGCACCCCCATGGCAGCCAAGACCCGCTGCCCCATTATCCCCTAGTGCTCATCTGCACCCAAGAGCCACTAGATCATATCATGCCCCCTGCTCCTCCTTACCTCTTTGGGTCGGGCTGGTCCTGCTTGCTTGCCCATCCTGTCCCGTCTTTCGGCACTAGTGAGACGTTGGGGTCATTGCCTTTGTTCTCCGCTTTCAGGCTCGGCAGGTTGGCGGGCGGCGGCATGCGCCGAGCGATAGCAACTTTCCCCAGACTCTGCAGGCCATGGCGAGGGGCTACTGCGAGCAAGGGGGGTGGAGGGGAGAGGGAGTGGGGCGGAGACACAGGGCAGGTCATATATCGAAGTAATCCCCACCTCCGAGCCCTGCCTGAGATGGGGGCAATGGTGTGAGCAAGTGCCCAGTGTAGAGGAGAGAGTGCTGCCCCAGCACAGCACCCCCTGCCCCGCCTGCCTACCTGGGAAGGCACCCCCTGCTGGACCCCTTTGAGGCTCTTGGCCCCACCAACCTTCCCCAGCTTGAGAGATTCTGTTGAGTTGGGCATGGAACTTGGGCATCCGGGCTCCCAGCCCCCCCTGCTCTATCCTAACAGACCTCACCAGAATGAGGAAGAAGCCCAGGCACCTGGGTTCCCAGCCCCCCACTTTCATCCCATGTACCCCACTCATCTTCCAGAGTAGGGAAGAGAACCCAGGCATCCAGGCTTCTAGCCCCTCCTGCTCTATCCCCAACAAAGGGGGAAAGCCAGGCATCCAGGCTCCCAGCTCTAACCTACTAGATCCCACTGTTCCCCACCAGACCCCAAACTATGAGGGAACCCAGGTACCTGGGCTCCCAGCACCACCCTCCCTGGCTGGAACATAACTGACCCCACCAGAATGAGAAGGGAACTCAGGTGTTCAGACCCCACAGCCCTGTCCCAGAATTCAGAGGGTAGCCAGGAGTCCAGGCTCTCAGCCCCCAGCACCCACTTCCATCCTGAAACTGGGTCAGTACACCTTCCCCACGCACCTAACTGACAGCACATTGCCACCTAGAGCCACCCCCCACCAACTCTGCCTGCAGTGGGAGTGGATGGTATGAGCAAGTGCTCAGTGTGGGTGAGAACTGCCACCCCAGCACAGTGCACCCTAGTGCCCCGCCTGGGAGGGAGCAGGGCCAGCCCCTGCCTGCCCCAGGAGGGTGCCCCCCTGCCCCCGCACCTGTGGGCTTCTGGACTTCTAAGGACTTCCCCTTGTATGTGTCAAACAGGTTGAGCGATGAATACTTTTTTCCATCCTTCCCCTTTGCTGTCTGCCCCAGACGATCGGACATCGCGCTGGAAGGTCATTGAGTACGATGGTTCCTCCGGTGCCTTGCGAAACCTGCCTGTCTGGAGAAGGGGAGGAGAGATGAGGATGAGGAGGGCAGGACCCAGGTATCCGGGCTCCCAGCCTGCCCCCTGCCACACCCAGTCCAAGCCCTCTAGATTCAACTCCCTGCCCAGAGGTGGAGAGAGGAATGATGTATCCTGCTCCCTACTGTCACCCCAGCCCCCATTCCCCTCTCAGAGCAGGGAGAGAACCTGGGCTCCCAGGCCTCCACCTTGCTCTAAGCCCTCCAGCTCCCACTTCCTGACCAAAGCTAGGAAGAGATGCTAAGCACCTGGACTTCCAAGGCTCCCCTGCTCTGTAGCAAAAAGGAGGGGAGACTGGCGGCAGCAATCAGCAAGGCCCAGAAGGCGAGAAATCCCCATGGTAGAACACAGGCATTGCTATGCCTAGATCACGGTGACCAGGGTAAGTAGAACACAGCAGAACATTGTCACATCTAGTTCATCCCTAACCAGCATCATGCCCAGATCATCCTGGACCAGGGGTAGTAAACCGAGCAGAACACTGTCATGCCTAGATCATCCCTGAGCATTGTCACGCCTAGATCACCCCGGACCAGGGGGTAATAAAATATAGTCACGTCTAGGTCATCCTGGACCACCGTCATAGCTAGAACAACCCCAGACCAGGGGTAGTAAACAAAGCAGAACATAGTCATGCCTAGATCATCTCTGACCATCACTGTGGTTATATCATCCCAGACAAGGGGATAGTAAAACATGATCACGCCTAGGTCATCCCAAACCATCATCGCACCTAGAACAACCCGGGCCTAGGGGTAGTAAACATAGCAAAACGTCGGCACACCTAGATCATTCTGGACTGGGGTAGTAAACAGAGCAGGCCAGAGTCATGTCTAGACCATCCTGGACCAGGGGCAAGTAGAACATAACAGAACAGCGCTATGATTAGATCATCTTGGACCAGAGATAGTAGAACATAGCAGAACATTGTCAAGCCTAGATCATCCCCACTCTGGGGTAGTAGAACATCGGCTGAACGTCGTCACACCCAGATCATCCTGCACCAGGGGATAGTAGTCACGCCCAATATCATCATGCCTAGATCAGTCCCAACCAGGGGATAGCAGAACACAGCAGAACATCATCAGGCCTAGATCATCCTGGACCAGGGGCGAGTAGAACATCAACAGAACATCGTCACGTCGTGATCATCCCCAAGCAGGGGATAGTAGAACATCACCACGCCTAGATCATTCCTGACCCGGGAACAGTAGCCCACAGCAAAACATCATCAAGGCTAGATCATCCCGGACCAGGGGTAGCAGTGCGCTGTCATACCTAGGTCATCCCCAACAAGGGGATAGCAAAACTGCACAGAACATTATCATGCCTAAATCATCCCCAACCAGCAGCTGCCCAATCTTTTCTTGAACACCTCCAGTGATGGACAGCCCACAACTCCCCTAGGCATCTATTCCAATGGTTCCCAACCTTTTCATGTTGCGAACCAAAAGTGACCGTGGACTGGCAAACTGCAGACCGGCAGTGACTGACATACCACAGGCAGGTCTTGTGAACCCAGCATTCATTCCTGCCTGTGGCAGGGGGGGGGGGGGGAGGGGACAAGTTAGGTCCGCCCGGCCATGACCCTAGAAACTATGAAAAGCTCCGTTAACTGGCACCTTACAAGCCAGCATGCTCTATTAACCGGCATGCCAGCTTGTAAGGTAAAGTGAAACCAGAAGTGCCCACCGTGGCACTTCCGGTTTCTCCGAGCCCCCAGGCCGGGGGGAAAGCCGCCCTGCACTGCCGAGCCCCCACGGCCCGGGGCATAGCAGGCTGCACAGGGCCCACCTCCCTGTCCCACGGGGCCTGCAGGAGGGTCGGTGATGCCGCGGGAGGGGCAGCAACATCCCAGATGCAGCAGGAGAGGCGGCGGTCCAAACAGGCAAGGATGCCTGTTTGGGCTGCTCAATTAACCAAAACATTTTGTTATCCAGCATCTCCCCCGCATTCCCAGAAGATGCTGGATAACAGAGCTTTTACTGTAATATACTTCCAGACTTCCGGTCCGGCAGCCAACTCTCCTGTGGACTGGCAGACAACCCTTCACAGCCCGGGTGTTGGGAACCCCTGGTCTATTCCACTGCCTCCCTACTCTAACAGTGAAGATGTTCTTCCTGAGATCCAATCTCAACCTCCTCGGCTGCCACCTCAAGCCTACAGGTAGAAATACTTTCATTCTTCTTTATATCAGGCCCTCAAATATCTGAAGGTTATCATGTGCCTTCTCCACAAGCTGGGACATGTCCAGCTCCTTCAGCTTCTCTTCGTAGGACTCATCTTCCAAACCCTTGATCATCCTTGTCCTGGACCCTCACAAACTTCTCCGTGTCTAAAATGTGGCGCCCAGAACTGCACACAGAGCTCTAGATGAGGCCTAATTAAGGTCAAGTAGAGAGGAATTATTTACAGTAAGGGTTGTCAAAATCTGGAACGGGCTCCCAAGGGAGGTAGTGGCTCTCTCCTACCTTGGGCGTCTTTAAGAGGAGATTGGACATGCACACAGAGACTTTCCTGCCCAATACAGGGGGTCGGACTCGATGATCTGCCAAGGTCCCTTCTGACCCAAACATCTATGAATCATCTCCTGGGTCTCGCCCCTAATGCTCCTAGTGATGCCATAGGTGGATCTAAGATTTTGATTACAGTGGTGCAGATGATGAGCACCCCTGGCCTAGATCATCCCTGAGCAGCAACCCTAAGAACTGCCATGGACTGGGTCAGACCATAGGTCTCTCTTACCTAGTCTCCTATGTTGCACTGGGGCAGACCGTGGATGCTGGAAGGGAGAGAGAACTGCTTCTGACTGGGGGTTTGCACCCCTATTCCTCTCTCACTTGCAGCCTCCAGCATTTAAGGTCTAGGGAGCTATGATTCAGAGGTTGTGCCCCTCACTCCCATGCTCAATAGCTCCCGATGCCCCTTTCCGCCAAGAATGGCTCCAAGCCCTCTTGGAAAACTGGCTGAACTCTCAGCTTCCACCACATCTGGTGGCAACAAGATCCACAGATTAATTATCCATTGGGGAAGGAAGAACTTTCTCGTGTCTGTTTTAAACTGAAGGCCTGCACATTTCATGCTGTGACCCCTGGTTCTCATCTGGCAAGATAGTTTATAATAAATCCCCACTGGCTCTCTCTTCGCCATACAGTATGTTTTATAAATTCACAGATTGTTAGGAGCTGGAAGGGACCTCGCACACCACTGGGTCCAGCCCCCTGCTCTAGGCAGGAAGACAACTGGGGTCAAGTGACCCAGCAAGGTGACTGTCCAGTCTCCTCTTGAAAACCTCCAGGGTAAGTGACTGTACCACCTCTGGAGAGAGTTTAATCCACAGTCCAGACAGCCTGACTGTGAAGGAATTTTTCCTGGTATTAAGCCTGAAGCAGCCTTCCAGGAGCTTATATCCATTAGTCCTGGTCTACTCCCCAGGGGTGCCCTAGTGAACAGCTGTTCACTGAGCTCCTGATGCACTCCTCTGATATAGCAGTAAGCTGCTATCAAGTCCTCTCTTAAACCTCCTTTTCAAGCTAAAGAGGCCCAGGGCCCTCAGCATTTCCTTGTATGGCTTGCCTTGCAAGTCCCTGATCATACAGGTGGACCCTCTCAAGTTTTTCCACCTCCTCATTGACGTATGGCACCCATGTCTTCTCATGTCCTTAAAGCCTTCTCATGTCCCCCGACAGGTGTCTCTTTTCTAAACTGGAGGCCTGTCTATCTGTCCACCCCACACTATCTGTCCCTCCATCCATTCACCCCACAAGCCACACATCCATCCATCCACACCACTGGTCCCACATGCCATCTTGTCCACGAGTCTATCCATCTGCCCCACAAGCCATCTGTCCACTCACCCATCCCACACACCATCTGTCCATTCATCCCACATGCCATCTGTCCACGTGTCTATATATCCACCTCAGACTCCATTCATCACACTCCATCCATCCACCCACCCGTGTCTACCCACCACACTCCATCCATCCATCCACCCCATGGTCCATCATCCATTTATCTATCTATCCATCCGTCCTTCTATCCACCCCACAGACTCTCTCTCATTAGCCTCTCCTCATATGGAAGCCCCTCCATACCACTAATCATCCTTGCTGCCCTTCTCTGGACCTTCTCCAGGTCTATACCCTTTCAGAGGTGTGGAGACCAGAACCGAGCGCAGTCTTCGAGGTGTGGACACACTGTAGGTTTATAAAAGGGCATCATGAAAAGGTTCCGTTTTGTTTCCAACTCCCTTCTCAATAAGCCCTACCACTGCGTTTGCCTTTTTTGATGATGCCTGGGCCCTGAGCTGACACTTGGAAGCAACCTGGCTGGAAACAAACCCACCCGCAAGTCATTTCCCCCCACCCCCACAGCAGAAATCTGTATTAAGAAGAAAAAGGGATGAGATGGAAACAAAGATTGGTTGGGAAGGGGGTCTTTCTAAGCTCCATTGCAAAGGGGCAGTGATGCCTGAAACAGCCAACAGTGACATTAATACTGCCTATGAACATCAGAAGACAACAACCCACCACCCATTCCCTGTCGAAGTCAGCTGGGTTTTCTTTTTGGGGGGTGTCCACTGTTCATTTATTCTGCCTAACCAGGGCCTTTAAGAGGCTCTTTTCATCATGTATCCCAGCATACAATTCTCTGCCCAAGTGGGCTGGACTTTCTTTTTTGGGGGTATCCACCATTCATTTGCCCCCCCCAACCCAAGGCTCCTTTAAAAGTTCACTCTAGGGGTGCAACGATAAGAGATTTTTGTAGCCGATAGCCGATTTTTGAGGTATATTGGCTGATACCGATCCAATTTCTGATACCAGCCCTGCAGTGTGGAGAGCTGTGCTCAGCTGGTGTGGGAGGGAAGGGAAGGGGCGTGGAGGGGCAGATCAAGGCTCCCATGGGAGGGAAGAGTGGGGTGGGGGCAAGCGCTGCCCAGCTGGGGCAGGCGTGGGACAGAGCCGTGGCTGATCTGGGAGGCATGGGCATCTCCCATTGCCACATGCTGCTGGTGTGGTGGCTCATCTAGTGCTCACCCAGCAGCACCTGCCGCTGTTCCCGCTGCTCGTCGGTGGGGGGGGCGTGTAACCACAGATCTGTGCAGGGCAGGCTGGGGCTGCACCGAGCTCGGCACTGGGATGGGGCTACAGTGACTTTGTGACTGCAGCGCCCCCCCACACTTCCCAGCGCAGTCCCTTTGCGCCCTGCCAGGAAGAGCTTAGCACAGCCCCAGCTCGCCCCCCACAGATCTGGAGGCACATGCCCTGCTCCCCCACCCTGATGAGTGTGGGAGCAGCGGCGGGACAAGCGGCCAAGCAGCAGTGGGAACTGTGCCCCCTGGACGAGCCATGGCTCTGTCCCACCCCGGCTGGGCAGCGCTTGCCCTTGTCCCAGCTCCAGCCCCCCTATCTCCCTGCAGGGGGGCCTTGATCTGCCCTCCCCACACCAGACTTACCAGCTGGACGCAGCTGTCCACGCTGCCAGGCATTGATGCCTGCACTGTCCTGCAGCTGCGCACACACATGGGCCATTTATCAATCAAATAATCAGCCCGATGTGAATGCTTTCCAATATATTCAATTTCCTTTATATCAGTGCCAATCTGACATTGGACGGATGTATGATACGCCTTCCCACCTCTAGTTCACCCCAGTATGTTTTGGGAGCTGCCTTCAGATAATGCTGCGTCTCTCAATCGGTTAGTCTCCAAGGTGCCACGCTGCCTTGCCTTCTGCCAACCCAACGTGAGGTCCCAAGATCTACTCCTAAAACTCTGAATGACCCCGAATGAGGCACTGCATACAACCTAATTATTGCCACCGCCACCACCCCGCCCCCCACCTCTGTGTGGGTCTGGGGAGGTACTAATTAGTTATAGCCACATAACCATGCACCTCAGTTTGCTGCGGGTGCTCCTTGGACGGAGGGAGGTGAAGGGAGAGGTCTGCCCCTGGAAAATGGGGATAAGTTAAAGCCAGGAAGGAAAAAAGAGAGCATGTCATCATGAGAGGGAATAAAAAACCATCGATTAATAGAGCCGGCGGGCGCCTGGGTGTTCTCTGCAAATCAATTAAGAAGCCATTAATCCCCACTGGCACCAGTGTGGTTGACTAGGAGCTCTGCAGCCAGGGGTTTGGGGGGAGCAAAGACACCCCAAATTCAAACACGTTTCAGCTAGGTCTGGGTGTTCCTGACCTAATAAAACTTGGTTAATCCTCTTTTTGCCCACCA
Organism: Alligator sinensis; assembly: GCF_000455745.1. Classification (NCBI taxonomy): domain Eukaryota; kingdom Metazoa; phylum Chordata; order Crocodylia; family Alligatoridae; genus Alligator; species Alligator sinensis. Next base: position 297,609 of record NW_005842917.1, read on the forward strand.
AAATGGATGCCTCTGGTCCATATTCGTGGCTGAGGGATGCGTTTATGGGGGTGATGCAGAAGGGGGTAGCTACAGACCTTCATCTTTGCCCCCCCCAAATCTGACCCTCCCTCAATATTAAAGAGGCTGAGGGGTTTGGGGGGACCCCCTTAACCTCCTTCCAAGCCTAGGGTTCACTCCAAGACCAACGATAGGCTGTCTACTCCTCCATGTCATTCATCTGCCCAGGCCTGCACCCCAAAACCCCCCCCTCTCAGAAGCATCCAAGGCACCCCCATGATGCCCCCCCCACCAAAACGATCCAGCCACCAGGAAATTTTAGGGGGCAAGAGGAGCTGGGTTTTCCCTCCTTAGAGCTCATCTAAAGTCCAAACCAGAACAACCCCCACCTAGAACCCACTAAGTTTTCTTATTTATTTGTCCAATCTCTCCTGGCTTTTCCACCCATATTTTAATACCCCCCACCCCGGACAATTAAAACCTCCAAGCAGGATTTAATCATCTGCCTTCATCCTGTATTCGCAGATACCAAGCCTGCTGCAAATAGTCTGTTTTTATTTAAACCTTCATATTTCCAAGGGGGTTTCTACCTCTCAGTGGCGATTTTGGGATGGGGAGGGTGAGATGGGGGTCCCTGCAGACCCCTGAACGTCACACGTATCTCGATAAACTTAAAAGGAGAGCGGCTGGCAAAGCCAGAGCGGCTGGTATGAAAAAGGTCCTTTGCAGCCTTCTGCCAGGAGGGGGTTAAAAACCAATGGCTTTTATTGAAGCAGAATAGGAGAGAAAAATCCTGGGAGAACAGAGACCCCCAAAAGCTCTGATTTCCGCCCCAAAACTGCATGGAAATAAGCCCACCCGAGTTTGACTGACAGCGGGGGCTGGATGAAACCAGCCCCTCCCTTCCCATAGACCCTCCTCCCAAGTTAAAGGGATGGATCTGGGATCTATTCATTGCTGGGGGGAATGACAGAAGAGGGGGGAGCTCCAGACCTTGATTCAGTAGTGCCCCCAATATGTTGGGGGCTGAGGGGTTCTGGGGTGAAGCTAGACACCCCTCCAGCCCCCCTATCACATGTGAAAGGTGGCTCAATGGGCACAGGGGTGTTTCCAACGCAGGTATCAGGGAGGGCATGTCCCATATCAATGCCTACCCACCCAATGCACCCCAACAATCCCAGGAGCCCCCAAAACAACTCAAGGGGGCATTAAAGGCAGCTCAGAGGTCACAGGGGCATTTCCTAGGGGTTGGGCGGTATCAGGGAAGGTATCCCCCAAATCAATGCCCTCCCATCCAAGACAATCCAACAATCCCAGGAGACCCCAAAACAACCTGCAGAGGGGGGCACAAAAGGCAGCTCAATACCCCCCACCTCCATCTGAGACACCCCAACAATAAAGGAGGAGCATGAAAGGCAGCTCCGGGGCTATGGGCACATCTTCTAGGGGATATCAGGGGAAGCCCCCCCAAATCAAGTCCCCCATTCAAGACACTCCAACAATCCCAGAAGACCCCAAAATAAGTGAGTATGGGGGGGCTGAGCTAAACCGAACACCATCCCCAAACCAGCACCAAAACAAGCAGAGCAGTGAAAACGTGCCCCCCCCCGCCCATTTCCTGGGGGTGCTGGGTACCACTGCGGAGGCAGCCGGGCAGGCTGGGTCTCACCGAGGACCGGCACTGTTTGGGCAGGGAGGTACCAGGGAGCGAAGCCCCAGCCCCCCAAAGGCAGTGGGGGAACCCCGATATCTCACCCCACTCCCCCGGGTAGCCTAGCAATCCATTTCAGACGCCCCCAAAAAGCTGACAGGGGTCCAATCTGGGGGCCGCCCCCCAAAACAAACCTACAGCCATAAAGCAGCTGCTTCCACGCATTTTGGGGTGTCTCCGACTTTGAAGGGGGGGTATAAAAGGGTCCCACTCCCTGCTTATACCCTAAACCTTACCCCCTCATGCACCCCAAAACCTGGGGGGTTGGGGAGGGTGTGGCCACTGGGGGGCAAGGGGGAGCCCAGAAAACCTCCAATTTCACCCTCAAAGGCTACAGCCCCCCCATAAATCATCAAGGGATACCCCAACCCCCTAGAACAGAAGGGACTGGTTTACTGGGCAGGGCTTTGCAAGAGCCCCCACCAGCCTGTACCCCAAATACCCCCCATCCCCAATTTTTGCCTTAAAAACGATGGGATAAAGTAGAAGGGGGCTGTTAAAGGGCCCCCCATTTACAGCTCCCCCAAGCACCCCCTCCTCCACCCCATGGGGGGTATATAATGGGGGGGGGTTGGCCTCTAGAGCCTCAACAGTCACTTTAACTCCCCCACCCCTTGGGGGACCCTGGAGTCCAGGGGGGTAATTAGCCCCCTTCTTGCCCCCCCAGCCAGTAAATAACCCCCCAGGGAGAGAGAGGAAGCGATTTGGGACGGGCTGGGGGGTCTCCCGGCCGGGCACGGAGGGCGCCGGGGGGAGGATGGATGCGGATGAAGCCGGAGGGGGGGCGGGTTAGGAAGCCGGGCACAAGATGGCGGAGGCCCGAGCGTCCCAGCGGGCTCCGGGCGGCGGGCCGGGCCGGGGGCCC
>NW_005842917.1:300352-306574 GCF_000455745.1 Alligator sinensis
CGCTGCGTCGGGGGCGGGGCTTCCCGCTGGCCCGGGCTGTGGGGAGCGCGCCGGGGATTTGCATAATGCCTGCAAGGAGGGGGCGGGGCGCAAGCAGCCTTCGAGCTCCGTCCTGATTTGCGTAATCTATGCAAAAGGGGCGGGGCTTCCTTCCCCACGAGGAGCGTGGCTTTTAAGCGGTTTCTGATGTGCATAACTTAGGCAAACGAGAAGGGCGGGACTGTGTCCTGAGTGCATGATTACAATACAAAAATTAGACTTTAAGTTATTACATCATGCATAAGTTAAACATAGAAATATATAAATATAATATAAATATAACAATGCATATCAATACTTTGCATAATTTATGGGAATATGATGCAAAGGGGAGGAGCTTAGCCGCAGGCCAGAGGAGTGCTTGGCATATTTTTATGCAAAGAAATGATACGCAAATACATACCATGTATGTCCTACATGGGTGTCCTGGGGTGGGGGGGCAGCTTGCCCATAAACAAGAACCACCTGTAATCTACATAATTTATGCAAAAACCTTCAACGGCATGCAAATGAGGGATCCTCTGCCTTATGTGAGTGCACACTTAAGGCGAGGATGGGGCCATCATTTAAAATAAAGGTTCCTTCTGCTTTCTCTCCTCTACGCATAAATTATGCAAACGAGCCACAGCCTGATTTTTCAGAAACTCATTGCATAATTTATGCCAAGAGAGGGGCAAAATACGTGCAATGCAAATTGGGACCGATAGGCCTGATTACGGAGGAGGGGCAACTTTTAGAGTCTGCTTTCTCTATGTGATGCCTAAATTATGCTAATGAGATACAGCCTGGTATTTGAAATTACTCTTTATATATTTATGTAAAAGAGGTGGGGCCTTGTAGCAGGAAAACTAGGATGTGGAGGAGGCAAATGCATAATCCAGTCTCTCCTATTATGTCATATTATATGAGTCACCCCCCCTATATATAATCTATTATTATAAAGCTATACTACTATTGTAGCAGAAAGCCCCCTTTTCCTCTTGCCTGCATTTGCTCTCCCCTCTTTGGATATGTTTTTCCTCTTCTACCTTTTCTTCCATCCTCTCTCTTTCACTTTAAGATAAGGAATTGTGTTTTAAAATTTGTATGTGTGCATTTTGTATCTCCCCTTGTAGTTTGGTATTTTTATCTATTTGTGTGCCATGGCATTTGTAGCTTATATTTTATACTCCTCACCTTTCAACTTTCAACTAAATGTGTTTAGTTTCATAAGTAAGTTATACATTGTAACAATGTTAACAAGGGCAGGAATCAAACTGCCCTTCCCTGTATCAGGCTGGCCTCTGAAAGAGCGAGTGAATCAGTGACTGAATGTGTAACGTGACTGAATGTGTAACAAGGTAGCACACAGCAATTAACACCTGGAAGCTGCAGATCAGCCAACGGAAGAACTCAATAGAAGACAGTGTAACAACCGGGAAATCTCTAAAGGTCACTGATCAAGAGCTAGAAGCCCTGGCCTGAGTTAATCAACACCGAAGTCCCACGAGGGTCAACGACCCCTGGATTGGGCAAACCTGAAAACTGGGGAGTGACCAAAGTCTGCCAGGGACAGATAAAAGGCAGTGAAAAGTGACCCTCAGTGGCGCCCTCTTGATCTCGATCTCCAACTCGACCAGACCTGTCCAGCCAGAAGGACCAGCTGGCGACCTCCTTCTGGAAGATAACACCACCCTGAAAGAAGCCTCAACGACAGGCTCCAGCACTTGTAAGATAGGTATACCTGACTCTGTAGCCTGCTACTGTGTGTGTGCATGTGTGTGCATGTGTGTGTGTGTATGGGGACCAGCCCCAAGGTTTATGATTTAACTCATTACAGTGTTTCAATCTGCCTAATAAACCAGAATTTTAAGGATCCCAAGTTGGACATTTGTAGCCAACACTATTATATTTACTATTGCTATCATATATTACTATTATACTATACTATACTATTGTTATAATACTATATGTTATAATCTATTATCTGCATGAGATATAAATAGATTCACACACACACACACACACACATATATATTTCTCTCTATATATAACAGAGGTTCTGAAACGGTGGTCCATGGACCACCCCTCATTCACAAGTTCCATTCAGGTGGTCCGCAGTAAGAGGTTGCGGAACAATCCAGAATATCTTTACTTGTAAGGTTAGAATACTGATACTAAAATATGAATTGTGTGCTTTGATATTTAAAACAAATAAAAAGTTTATTAAGTGATCCACCGAGACTCTCAGCAATTTCCAAGTGGTCCGCAAAAAAAAAAAGTTTGAGAACCACTGTTATATAATAAAGGGCTTAGTCTGTCTGTCTGTCTGTAATGCTCTTGGAGCACTTTGACTGGTTAGTGAAACAACCAATCAGAGTGCAAAAAGTTGCCATGACAGCGGGGATAGAGGGGACAGAGTGTGGTGGTAAAGCCAGCAGCACTGGCCTCTTTCCCCCCAGTTCATCCCTGCCATCATGGTGGTGCTCTGCCACCTCTGAGGATGAGGGCGGGGGGGAGGGGGGAGACCAGTGGCACTGAAGGTGGAGGTGGTGTGGGGTGCTGGCGTAGGGGGACGGAGGGGACGGCGAGGCAAGCTTTCCTCCCCACTCCCAAGAGGCAGTGGTGGTGCAGGGTGGGAGGTGGCAGCGCTCCCTCCCAGCCCGCTCCCCACCCCATCTCCTGTTATTCTTGAAGGGCAATTCGCTAGTATCTCTCTCTACATATGTATGCATACACACACACACACACACACACACACACACACACACAAGCATGTACATAAACACATGCACATATATACATAGACATACATGGTATGTGCTATTTTCATTTTATTATTATATATCATAACATATTTTAAATAAATATTATATATATACTATATATTATAATTTATTATCTGCATGATATATAAATACCCCCTCTTATGCCATTATACACCCTCCTCTTCTCATAATGGGTCAGTCCACCAGTTGACACCCCCCTCAAACTGTTCAAATGAGCCATGCCAATCTCACCTGCTGTAATGGAGTGCTCCACATTTTGGGCTGTTCCAGCCTCCCCTACACCAATAATGGATCATTCCAGCAAGGATAGTCTCTCTCTCTCTCTCTCTCTCTCTCTCTCTCTGTCTTTCCCCCCCCCCACCCCAGATGGGAACTTCTCTAACTACTGCAATGGACCATTCCACCAAGGGATACCCCCATTTAGTGCATTAAAATGGGAGGTTCCAAGTGCCCATGGCTAGGTCATTGCACACCCAGGTACCCCTCTCCTTGTGGTGGAATAGTGCTCCCCCCCCCCCCCCCGCCATGGGATATTCTACTATCTGGCTATCTTCCCCAACATCATGTGCTTATAATGGGCCATTCCATTTGGGGACCACCCTGTTCAATAACAGGATGATGTTTCTCCATACTTGCCTGCTATAACAGGGGATTGTCTACCCTGCTCAGCTCTATAATGGGCTGTTGAACCTGGAATTCTGCCCCCCCTCTCACCTTCTACACTGGAACACTCCAACTGTACACTTCAATGGGCCAGTCTCAGTGAAAGCAGCTGCCTCTCTTCCTAATGTCACATCCCAACCCTCCCACTATAATGGGCCAGTCCAAATCCAAGCAACCACCTACCCTTGTGCAATGGCATATTCCAGCCCTCCCAGGGGCTAATGCAACTGCCAACATCCCCCTCCTCTATGTAATGGAACATCCCAAACCTCCCATTGGCTAGCCCAACTGTCAACATCCCTGTCCTCTATGTAATAGAACATCTCAAGGTTCCCATGGTCCAGCCCAGCAGCCAACACCCCCCTCCCCTGTGTAATGGAACATCCCAAACCTCCCATGGGCTAGCCCAACTGCCAACACCTCTCTCCCCTATGTAATGGAACATCCCAAGCTTCCCATAGTCCAGCCCAGCTGCCAACACCCCACTCCTCTATGTAATGGAGCATCCCAAACCTCCCATGGGCTAGTCCAACTGCCAACACCCCCCTCCCCTGTGTAATGGAACATCCCAAATCGCCCATGGGCCAGTGCAGGGGGGGAAATTATTTGGGCCGGCCCATGCCTCCCCACCCCTGCAGCTGCCCCCAACCCCGAAGCCCATGTCCGCACTGCCCAGATGTGGTGGGCTGCCTGCAGCTGGCTTGCTCCAGCCAGGGCATGGCCAGGATGGGGTAGTGGGACACGCGCCACAGGCTGGATGGTGCCTGGGCCAGGCGAGACTGGGGGACCAAAGTCCCTCCACGGGCTAGATTTGGCCCGCGGGCGGTATTTTGCCGACCCCTGGGCACCCCCACCCTGTAAAATGGACTGGCCCATTACACAGGAGAAGGAGGTGTTGCCAGTTGGACTGGCCCATGGGAGGATTGGACTGTCCCAACTGTACCTCCCCTCCAGCCCTCAATGAACTATTCCACCTCAGAACCCCCCCCCAGGCCAAGGCCCCACTTCTCAGCCAATCAGAGCCTTGCAAGCCCATGGGAGGCCCTGTCTGGCTAGGAGCAGGTCCACGATCTAGCCTCCCCCCATAGACAACACCACCCAACAGCAGCGTCCTTAAATGGCCTTTATTAACATGGCTGAGCACATGAGGTCTGACCTTTCACCTCTCCAACCTCCTTCACCAAGGAGGGGGAACCTCCTCCCCCTGCCCCCCCTCCCAGCATCCTTTGCAGGATCAGCGCCACTTCGTGTCCTCCCGCAGGTTGGGAGCGAGGCTAGGGGAGCTCGGTGATGTCCCTCTTGCGGGGGGGCCCGGGTGGCGGGGGCTCCTGCTCCTTGGCCTTGCTCTCGAACAGGAGAATCCTGTGGAGAGAGCAGGTGAGGAGTGAGGGGCCCTGGCAGGGCTGGGGGTTGGAAGGAAGGGGCACCACCAGGGCTGGGGGGGCAGGGGCTGCGGGTTGGGAGTGAGGGGCACCAGGGAGTCAGGGGCACTGGGGGGCGGGCAGGGGCACGAGAGGCTGGAGGGGGTGGGCACGCACAGGTCGCGGATGTCGGACTGCGGGCCCAGCAGCAGCTGCACGAAGCTGCGGTAGCTGATGGTGTCGCTGGTGCCTCCCGTGGCCTTGTGCAGGAGCCGCTTCAGCTCCAGGTGGGTCTTGGCCACCCCGAGCTTCTCCAGCATCTGTTTGAGTGACATCAGGTCTGTAGGGGTCAAGGGTCAGAGGTCAGATGCCAAGGGGTGGACGGCCAAGGTTCCAGGGGTCAGGGTACAAAGTTGCAGGGGTTGGTGGTCAAAAGATCAAGGACCCATGGGGGGGGGTGAGGGGTCAAGGTTCAGATGTCAGGGGTTGTGTGTCAAGGATCAGGCAGTCAGGGATTAAAGATCAGAGGTTAGGGGTGACAAGGGCTGGGATTACAGGTGGGGGCCTCAGGCACCCCAGCTCAGGGGTCGAGGGTCAGCGGGTCAGGCATCAAAGTACGGGGGTCAGGGATTTGGAATCCAGGTTTGGGTCAGGGGTGGTGAATTGGGTATCAAAGGTCAGGGGTCAAAGGTCAGGGGTCAAAGGTCAGGGGTAGCAAACTGAAGGTCAGGGATCAAGGGTCCAAGTAGGGGTGGCGCACTGGGCAGCGTGTCAAGAGTCAGGCTTGAAGACGGCCAGGCATCTAAAGTCAGGGGTGAAGGGCCAGGGGCTGGAGGTCAGGTGCACAGAGACATACCCTGACAGACAGATGGACACCAATGCCCCCACATACAACAAGTGGGGGGTAGGGGGTGGACAGGGAGATGGACAATCCACCGCCCCCCGCCCCAGCAAAGCGGGTGTATGGCCAGACGGGCATGGGGGGGCCTCACCGATTTCCCCATCTGAGTTGAGGTCGAACTCCATGTACTTCTCTGCCGGGGCGGGACAGTCTGTCAGACAGACGGATGGGCCAGACACAGGCCCCAAGGCCCTGTCCCCATGGTCCAGGCCCCACCCCAGCCCCTCCCCTTGACCCCCCAGCTCTGCCCTGCCCTCTATACCCCTCCTTCCGCCCCACCAACAGTCTAGGCCCTGCACCAGAGCCCTGCCCACTTCAAAGAGGCCCATCCCCATAGTCCAGGCCCCACCTCCAGCCTTCCTGGCCCCTAGACCCCAACCTATGGTCCACGCCGTGGGCTCAGCCCCTCCTCCTGCCCCTGAGAGCCCTGCCCACAGCGGGAAGGACCAACCCCACACTTTAGACTCAACCCTGTGGCCAAGGTCCCCCC
>NW_005842917.1:306812-309255 GCF_000455745.1 Alligator sinensis
GGGGCAGGGCTAGAAGGGGAGCCGGCCACACCCCCATGGGGTCGTGGGGAGCGGTGGGGGACATCACTCAGAGCACAACCACTGTTGGGGTCACTGTGCGCCACGTGGTGACCCTCCCAAGGAACCCAGGTATCCGGGCTCCCAGCCCCCCCAGTCCCATCCCCCTGGCCCTCCCCACCCAGGGGACCCAGGTGCCCCCCTGCAATACCTGGTTGATGGAATCCAGCTGCGCTTCCTGCTGGGCCTTCCGGGCCCCAAAGTCCTTGCCCCCTGGGGGGGCAGGGGGAGCAAAGGGTTAACGGTGCCCGTCATTCCCAACCCACAGCCCCCTGCCCTCCCCAGCCTTGCTGGTGCCCCTCACTCCTGACCTGAAGCCCCTGCCTTCTCTGCCCCGCTCCCGGTGCCCCTCACTCTCAACCTGCAGCCCCCTTCTCTCCCCAGTCCTGCTGGTGCCCCTCACACCTGACCTGCAGTCTCCCTTCTACCCGTGATGCCCCTCACTCCTGACCCACAGTGCCTCCTCCACGCCCTAGTTTCGTTCTGGCATGTTCCTTTCCTGGGAAGAGGAACCATCCCTTCCCCCCTCTCCGGCTGAGCTGTGGGAAAGGGACCCAGGCATCGGGGCTGTTGTGGGACTGGGGGGAGGGGGAACCCTGGTGTCCTGAGAGCTGGGGGGGAGGAAAGGGGCGATGCTCTAGAACCCTGGAAAGAACCTAAGTGCCCAGGACCTGGTGGGGGCGGGGAGAGACTCGGCTCCTGGAAAGACCCCGGCGTCTGGCCTATTGGTGGCGGGTTCTAGAGCCCAGGAGTCCTGGCGACTGGGGGCGGGTCTCGAATCCAGGATAGAACCCTGGCTATTGTGGGAGGGGCTCTGGCACCCTAGAAACAACCCAGGCATCCAGGATGTGGTGAGGGGGGGTCGGAGCCTGGGGACCTGGAAAGAACCCAGGTGTCAGGGCTGCCGGGGCAGAGCTCTAGACCCCCAGAAAGACCCCGGGCATCCGAGCTGGGGGGCGACCAGGACCCTGGAGAGAACCCAGGTGTCCGGGAGAGGCTGAGATGCTGAAGGGCAGGAACGTGGGCATCCAGGAGGGAGTCTAGCACAGGGGTGGGAGGTGGGGTGGCCTGGGGAACCCAGGTGTCTGGGGAGGGGTGGTCACCTTGATAGTTTGGCTTGCAGCTCATGCCTTCGGGTGGCGTGGAACCCAGGCGTCCGGGAGGCTGCTGGTGGCCGCCCACCCCAGCCACTTCCCCCTTCCGGGGCCCAGCACTTCCTCTGCAGAGCCTTGGCTGGGTGGGTCTTAGCCTCAGCTCCAGCCCCAGCTGCTAATGCTGTTCTATGTGGTCAGGTCCCACCCCAGACTCAGCTGCATCTTGGCCCGCAGCTAGGCTGGGAGGAGCTGTGGATGGGAGCAGGGGGAGCCTTAGCCCTGCTAGCTTGGACATCTGGGTTCTGTGACCAGCAGCTTTCGAGAGCCCAGCCAAGAATGGAGCTACTACCTTTCTGTCACCCTCCAGCCTGCCTCCCCCCCAGAAAATCCCACTGTCCAGGCTCCCAGCCCCCCTGATCTAACCACCAGGCCCCACTCTCCTCCCAGGGCAAGGAAAAAACCCAAATGTCTGAGCTGCGGTGGTGGGGCAGGGGGCTGCGAGTTGAGAATGAAGGGCGCTGGCAGGGTTGGGGAAGCAGGGGCTGCAGGTCAGGAGTGAGGGGCACCAGCAGGGCTAGAGGTGGTAGGGGGCTGCAGGTTGGGATTGAGGGGTGCTGGCAGCCTGGGGGGGCAGGGCCAGGCATCCAGGTGGCTGTGGCCGGATGCTGGGGGTGGGGGGGAGTTGTTTTCTGGTCTCAGGCCTCGCTGATCTCCCCCCTGTGCCTTCCTGCCTGCCCTCCACTTTCCATGACCTCACGTCCTGTCCCTCCTGGTCCCTGGAGTCCACCTGGCCCCCCACAGCCACTGGTCCCCACCCTTTGTCGCACCATGGCTGGACTGCTCCTCTGCTATCTCCTAGCTACCAGCTCCGGTGAGTTGGGGGCAATGGCAGGGGGCTGCTGGTTGGAAGTGCGGAGCGCTGGAAGGAGGCTGCAGGGCAGAAGTGAGGGGAACCACCAAAGCCAGGAGAGTGCAGGGGGGCTGCTGGTTGGGAGTGAGGAGCACCAGCAGGGCTGGAAGGGCGGGGGGCTGCAGGTCAGGAGCTCGGGGGTGGAGGGGGTGGAGGGAAGAAGGGGCGCTATCCAGACATGCTGGAAGCTGGATTTTGCATTGAATCTGAAAGAGAGATGCCCATCAAACTCAAAAGAGTCCAGGGCGAATTACACTAGTGCCTTGGATGGGGAGGGAGCGGGGCGTCACAGGGTCAGACCTGAAGTGGGTGGGGGAAGGTGGGGAAGGGGGTTGGACTCGAAGTTGGGGGGAGAGGGGGAGTGGGCTTGAACCCAAAGTGG
>NW_005842917.1:309273-318298 GCF_000455745.1 Alligator sinensis
TTGGACCTGAAGCGGCAGGGTGGAGTGAGTGGGGTGCAGGGCCAAAAGTGAGGCTCCGCTCCTGCTGTAGCCCCCCAATCATTCTTGACAGGCAGTTTGCTAGTGTATGTACACACACACACACACTGATTCACTATAGCTTATATATTGTATATCATATATATGCTATAGTGCATGGGTGTGCTAGAGCTTACATACATATACATACATACATACGTGTATATATGTAAGCTATAGCAAACCCATGCACTATAGCATATATATGATATACAGTATATAAGCCCTAGCAAATCAATGCTCTACAGCTATATATGTAGCTATATATGTGTGTGCATGTGTATATATGATATAGCACTGTACATGACATATACATAATGTAAGAGGGTAATAATGTGCTATATGACATAGTGCTATCTGACATATATAAAAAATCAGCGCTCAGATGGCACTATTTTGTTTTCGGAGGGAAGTGCTGACGGCTTTGAGCAAAAAAACCTTTATGACTGCAGAAATCCTGTCCCTCACCCCCACCGAGAACTACCAAGACAGAGAGAAGGGAAGGAAGAAAGCTTTTGGTTTTCTTCTTAGAGATGTATTGTAGAGATGTGTTATGGACGAAAGGGAAAGATGAGGGGAAAAAGGGAAGCATAACTCATTCTTGTTGGAAAAAGAGGGAGAGAGAGAGAAAGAAAAGAAGAAAGAAAAATGACTTCCCAAATTTCCAGCAAAGAGAAGAAAGGAAGAAAAGGGAAAAAAATAAAAGGAGACAAGGATGGAAGGGAAGGGAAAGGAAAGAAAAGAAAAGAAAGGAAGGAAGGAAGGATAGAAAACTATCTCATTTTGGGCCCCCACTACAAATTGGAGAGAGTCCAATGGAGGGCAATGAAGATGGTTTGGAGGCTGGGACACATGGCTTGTGCGAAAAGGCTGAGGGAACTGGGTTTATTATTGAGTTTGGAGAAGAAAAGATGAGATAGTTGGGGCTGATCTAGTTGGGGCTGATCTTACTTTAAGTGAGGGCTGGACTAGATGTGGCTTCCTGAGGTCCCTTCCAACCCCTGTTGTCTATGGTTGTTGTTGTCTGGGAGGGGATTTCATAGCAGCCTTCAGCTCCCTGCAGGGGGGCTGTAAAGAGGATGGAGCTGGACTGCTCTCAGTGGGGGCAGATGACAGAACATGGAGCAATGGGCTCAAGTTGCAGCAAGGGAAGTTGGCCTTAGGTATTAGCATTGGCAACATGTAGGGGGTGCATGCGGGTGCACGTGCACCCCCTGAGATTGGCTGTGCACCCCCTGGAAGTGCCAGCCTCAAACCGGAAGTGCACTTCCGGTTTTGCCACCAGCTCGGTGATCGGCCATTGAGGGCTCCCCCCACCCCCCGTTGGCAATCTGGTGCCCCCCACCCCGACTCAGGAGGCACCAGTCGCCCATGGGTATTAGGAACAACTTTCTTATGAGGGGTGTAGTAAAGCACTGGAACAGGCTGTCCAGGGAGGTGGCTGAGCCACCATCCTTGGAGGTGTTGAAGACCCCAGTAGACAAAGCCTTGGCTGGGATGATGCAGTTGGGACTGACCCTGCTTTGACGAAGGGGTTGGACTAGATGTGACCCCCGAGGTCCTGTCCAACCCTCATTGTCTGTGATTCTATGAAAAGAAGAAACAAAGGGAAGAAGAAACGAAAATCCCTTGCCAGCAAATCAACCCCGATTCCCATTTAAAATCCTCCATCCGTTTTGGGTGTTGGCAGCTATTTGCCAGCCACCAGCTTTCATGGCTGGAAGCTGAAAATTTCTTCAACCTTAGGTTTTGGTAAATCACCCTGAAAATCCTGTACAAAACTATCCCTTCCCCTGCAAAAGATGACAAACCACCCAAAAAGACCCCTGCCCCAAGAACAAACAAAAGATACAAGAAAGAAGAAAAATGAAAGGAAGAACAAGAGACAGAAAGAGACAGACAGAGAGAGACAAGAGGCAAAGTGAAGGGATGAAGCAGATATGAAGCAGGAGGGGCTGGAAGCCCAGACGCATGGGTTCTCTCTCTGCTCAGGGAGGGGGGTGGGAGTGGGGTCTGTCCATCCGTCCTTCTGACCTACCTATTCTTCCCACAGGGTCCTGGTCCCAGGAGCTCAGGGTGTCTCAGCCTGGCTGGGCCCAGGGGCTGGAGGGTGGCTCTGTCACCCTGCCCTGCTCCTACAACACCTCTGTGCAGGGTCCCCAAGTGGGCAGCTACCGCTGGGAGAAGGAGCCAGGGCTGAAGGTGGCCCCAGGGGTCCTGCCCTTTCAGGGGCGTCTGGGGATGCCCGAGGCCAGGGTCTTCCTTGAGGAGGGCCGGGCAGACCTGGAGATCCATGACCTGCGGCACTATGATGCTGGCACCTACCACTGCCTGGTGACCCTGCACGGAGCACCTGAGGTGGCCGGCAATGGCACCCGGCTGCACGTGGACAGGCCTGGTGAGTCATCCAAATGTCTAGGGTCTACCCCCATTGGGGGAGGGGAGGGTTTGGGGCAGGAGCTCAGAGTCCAGACACCTGGGTTCTCCTCCTTTATCAGGAAGATGAGTGGGGGCTAGTGGGTTAGAGCAAGGAGGGTTGGGGGCTTGGCTGCCTGGGTTCTGTCCCAGTGATTGGTTTGAGGGGCAATGGGGAGGCTGGGAGCCCAGATGCCTGGGTTGTCTGGGAGTGGGAAGGGGAGAGGGGTCTAGTGGGTTAGAGTGGGGTGGGGGGTTGGGAGCCTGGACACCTGAGTCCTCTTTTCCCCAGTTTAGCCTGGTCTGCGTGTGCAGGTCACCCCTGTCGGGAGGAGTCCTGGGGATGGGACCTGCTGCCTCTTCGCTTCTTCTTCTGGGTGTGTTTCTCACTTCCTCCTTCTCCTTCAGGGACAGGGACCAGCCAAACCATGAACTCATGGCTGTGGGGAGCCATGGGGGCTGGGCTGGGGGCCATGGGGCTGGTGTCAGTCATAGCCGCCATCCTGGTGTGTGTCCTACACAGACAGCGACAAGGTGAGGTCACAAGGTTGTCCTGTTCATGACCCCCTCCTTACCCCCTGATCCCCCACCCAATCCTGTGGCCACCCCCCAACCCATGACCCAAGTGCAGACCTGACCCCCTTTCTGGAGGTGACTCCAACTCCACCAGACCTCATACTTAGAATCCATCCTTGACTATGACCCCCAACCTCACCTCTGACCCCATACCTTGACCCAAGTCTCTACATATGATAGACCCCCCACCCTATCTGTGATCCCAACAGATTCCATGATCCCCAACCATGACCTAACCCCAGTTGCAACCCCACTCTTCCACCAACCGATCAACACCAACCCAACCCATGGGTGCAACTAGGGACCCCCCACCAAACCTTGGCCTCCAGCCAAACCCCAACTTGTGACCTCAGCCCTGACCCCAACACCAACCATGAGCCCAACCCTTAACCTCCCATCATGCACCCCACCCACATCTCCAGCCCTACTCACAACCCTCAAGCAAGACACCAAACTGTACTGAGTTCTTTCCCTTTGGACGTCCCCCTTCCACTTGCAATGTGACCTGATAACACTGATTATAACCTCATATATGATGCATGCGTTACGTCTCTTGCCTATTAATACCTATTTTGAATATTCAATTGCTTCTTCTTCATGCTGCCAAAGTCACATTTTTCAGCATTTCCACCCCAAAACAGAGTCAATATTATACATTTTGGTCTCAATCTTGGATCAACCTTGAAAGGACCCATTCTCCAAACACCTCTATTTGCTTCAGTGTTGAATCCAGGCTCATGATGACTGGTTATTGCCTCCTTTTTGGCTGCCAATGAGTGGTTCTTAATTGGCTGCAAATGATTGATCACCTCCCCACAGGTGAGTGGCTGAGGACTGTTGGCTCACCTCAAATTAAGACCTAGAGATTATTGATTGACAGTTATTGATTATCCCCTGTTGGGTGCTTGCCAGTCCATGACAGCTGGCTGCTGATTGACAAGGTTTTGCTATTAATTGGATATTATTGAACTGGTCACTTTCTAGTTCATGTTTCTCAGCAGCTGATTATTGTCTATTGGTTATACTCTGGAATTATGCCTTGTTGGTGGTATACTAATTCCTGATCAGTGACTATTGATTATTGCTGCTTGTTGGCTATTGGCTGTTCTCTGTGGAGTGACAAATTATTCTTGTTTAATGATTACCTGTCTGATTCTTGCCTTTTGATGATTGAATATTCATTGGGTATTAATGATTGGTTGTGACTTATTTGGCGACAGTGACTATGGACAGATCATTGATCATTGGCTATTGCTGATTGACCAGGGGTGTTTGAGAATTGATTATTGCTGATGGAATATTAAGCTTTAATTGGGTATTGACTGGTGGTTTGTTATTTGAGTGCTATTAGTTATTGCCGCCTGTTTACTGGTTAAGGGAGACTACTGATTATTAGATACTGGAATACTGATTGATAACCCCCTGACGATTGGTCATTGAGTTGTTGTTGGGTGTTGGCTATGGGCTCATTATTGCTTATTGGTTAATTGAATGTTGACTATCAGCTCTTGTTGATTGATTACTGGTTTTTTACTATTGATTAAATTTGAATGCTAATGAATGATGATGCATTATTGAGTTACTGTTGGCCACGTGGGTAATTGATTATTTGAATACTGAATATTAGCTACTGGTAATTGATTCTTGGTTCTTTGTTGTTCATTTCTCATTTATTGCTTTTTTTTCCCTTTAAATGATAATTGATTACTAGCATTTGATATATTAGCAAGTTAGTGTTGGTTGTTGGCTATGGGCTAAATATCCATTAGTGGTTATTTGGATGCTGTTATCTATTGGGAATTGTTTTTTGGTTTATCATTGATTGCTAATTATTGGCTAATTGCATTCTGCTTGAATTGTATTGGCTAATTGATCCATGATGATCCATTCTGGAGCTGTTATGGCTGATGGCTCTGGGATAATTATTGATTATTTCAGTTAACTCCTGCTTCATTTTTGGTTATTGAATAGCTCTTTTATTACTGGCTAACAATGAATGATTACTGACAACTGACTGACAGTTGATTCATGGCTATTGGTTATGGCTAATCAATCATTACCTGTAAAAAATTAGTCATTAGACCATACTTGCTAGGGATAAAGTAACTAATTCATTGCTAATTATGGTTTTAATCCCTCAACTACAGGCAGGAGAGAGACAGAATCTCGATGGGAGCACCCAAGACAGGTGAGACCCTGAATGTGCCCCAGGAAACAGGAGCACCCTCAGCCCCTCCATCCTGGCACTTGACATGGCAGTCCTGCCCCAGGCAGTGAGGGCAGCCGAGGCTAGGGCCAGAAAGAGAGAGCCTGAGTGTGGAGAGTGAAGGGGTGGAGGTGGGGAGAAGTGAGTGTGGGGATGGAAGGAGGAATGGATGAAGAAGCGCATTCAGGGCCAGATGGACAGAGCAGCCGGGTAAGGGTGACCCGAGTTGGGGTAACTCATAGGGGTGTGGGGTTGGGAGGCCCAGGGAATGCTGGGTGCAGGTGGGCTGACAACCCTCTCTGTGCCCAGGACCAGGCTGCTGGGCTGGAGCCAAACTACGTGGAGCTGCGGGTGAAGAAGGGGCATGGCCGGGTGCCTCCTCAGGAGAAGCAGCTACCTGTGGTCTACGCAGCTCTTGCTGTGGGGCAGGGAACATCCCCCTGGAGCCATCGGGGGCAGTCATGACTCCCCCCCCATCCAGGTTGTGAACCCAGCATGGGCCAGCAGGGGGCACCTGGGGCACATGCAGAAAACCCAGACGTCCAGGACACAGGTCCATGCTGCGCCCCAACTCACCATCAGGTGGTGCCCTCTTGTCCTGCAGTCACTGCTCCCCCCAGCCTGGCTGGTGTCCCTCACTCCTGACCCCCAGCCTCCTGTCCCCCACCAGCCTGGCCGGTGCCCCTCACTCCTGACCCAGAGTCCCTTGTCCCTACCTCCGTCTAGCTGGTGCCCCTCACTCCCAACCTGCAGGTCCCGGCTCCCTCCCCTCACAGCCCTCCTGATGCCCTTCACTTCTGACACACAGCCCCTACAGCCTTGCTGGTGCCCCTCACTCCCGGCCTGCAGCCCTCTGCCTCTCGCACGCTAGTGAACCCCCACAAAGACAGGTGCCAGAAATGTGTGCATGTGTTGGGGCCGGGGGCAGGGAGGAGGGAGTTTCCAAGCAGCCCTTGTGTAACTTTCTGTGTACGTGTGTCTTGCTGCTTGTGTGGTTTTCTTAGCCAGGGTATGAGACTTGTTAGAGCCCAGCTAACTGATTTCCTGCCTCCCCACAACCCTGGCCCACCCCAGCCAGACCTCAGCTCCTCGGCCAGCCTCTCCCCATTCTTTAAAGGCCAATACAATCTCATCTTGCTGCAGCGGAAACCAGATGAGATGCTTGAGGAGAAGAAACCACAGGGGAGAGAATAGGCCCTAGACAAGGGCATGGGGGAGTGAGGGGCACTGGCAGGGCTGGGGGGTAGTGGAGAGAGATTCAGGGCTATGGGGCAGAGAAAAGCAGCTTTTCTTTGGGCTTTTGTGTTCAAAGTGGCCATAGGGGTGACATGGGAAGGGAGAAGCATAAAAGGGGAGACGGGAGTAGGTTGTCTGGTTTTAGCCTTGTGAAACTTAGGAGAACCTGGGTCTAGCTTTTTCTCAATATCTACATCTCCTAGACATGTATCTTGTGTGTCTAAGCCCCATAGAAACACATTCCCCAGCTCTATGGCTCCTGGACCTGCGCCGCCCATTGTTACATCCTGTAGACCCATGTTCTGCATCACAACGTCCCCATGACCCACACCCTCCATCTGTACATCCCTTATACCTGCCTGCTCCATTTCTACATCCCCTAGACCCATATCTATCCATTCCTGTGGCCCCTAGACCCATGTCCTACATCTCTACATTCCCTAGACCCATTTGCTCCATCACTATGTCCCTGGACCTGCTTCTTCCATTGCTACATCCCCTAGACCCCAATCCTCCTTTGCTACATCTCTAGACTCTCATCCTCCAGTTCTACTTCCCCTGTGTTGTCCATTGCTATGTACCCTAGACATACATCCCCTATCACTATATCCCCTAGACCCCCATCCACCAATCGTTATGTCCTCTGGACCCACATTGTCCATTGCTGCATCCTCTGGACTCCAGTCCATCCATTGCTATATGCCCTGGACTTGTGTAACCCATTACTACATTGCCTGGTCCATCTCTATGTCCCCTGGATTTGCATCCACCATAGCTATATCCCTTAGATCGGCATTCTCCATCTCCACATCCTCATATCCATGGTCCCTGGACTTGTTTCATCCATCACTGCAGCCCCTGAACCTGCATCCTCTATCTCTACACCCCCAAGAACCATGTCTTCCATGTCCTCATTCCCTGGACCCGTGTCATCCATCTCCACATCCCTGAGACCTGTGTTGTCCATCACCATGTCCCCTAGACCCACGTTGTCCATACGCCACTCTTCCCAACAAAGGCTTGGGTCAACCTGTAATAAGAGAATTGAATAACTTCCAAACCAGAAGAAAGACAAATAGAGAAAAACATCTTATTGGCTCCCTTTTTTTCTTCTATATAATGTATGTTCAGAAATGTAGAAAGAAATTAAAAACATCACATTAAAATGATCATCATATCGTTAAATTAACCCCCCCTCCCCCCTGGTATTTGCCAACTTGGATATGAACACTTCATACTAAAAATGAACAAGAAAAGCAACAATAGAAGGCAGATCTCTTGCCAGACAAGAACAAGGGGTCACAACATAAAATGAATAGACAAGAAGATTAAAGCTAATAAAAGGACTTTTTTTTTCACCCAGTGGGTCTTTAAAGAGGCGGGGCAGAGGGTGTTCACCAGCAGACAAGATGGTGTAGCAAGATCAGGGTTACTGATTAGCTTACGAGGTCTTTAACCATGAAACAGTCTTTAATAACCAGGGGAAACATCCCACATCAGTTGGTCCTCAAGCACTAACACAAATAGAGTCCATAAAAGGTTAACTGACAGGTCTGAGGCCTCTTTAGCCCCTGAGAAAGTGCCTCCAGGTTGGTTTACCACTGCTCCTTCCTCCTGCAGTGTTTCCTCTCAAGCGGGCTACAACTCAGCTCATGGCATGGGGCTGCTGCTCTCAGTCTTACAGCCAATGGGTCTGTTCCCAGACACTGAGAGTCCCTGGTCTGGTCTCACAGCTACTGGCCAGGCTGCTCTCTCTTACCTTCTCTGTCTGACCCACCTCCCTGGGACCCTTTTAACTTCCTGTGGCCACTAATTATCTCCCTCAGCTGGCCCAGGCATAAAATCACAGACAATGAGTGTGGGAAGGGACCTCAGGAGGTCACATCTAGTCCAACCCCTGCTCCAAGTGGGATCAACCCCAACTAGATGATTCCTGCCAAGGCTTTTTCTAGCCAGGTCTTCAAAACCTATAAGGATGCAGATTCCACCACCTCTCTGGGTAACCTGTTCCAGTGCTTCACTACCCTTCTAGTGATTTTTTTTTCCTCATATCTAACCTAAATTTCCCTTGCTGCAGCTTGAGCCCATTGTTCCTTGTCCTGTCATTTGCCACCACTGAGACAAGTCCAGCTCCATTCTCTTTTGAACCCCCCTGCAGGGAGTTGAAGGCTGCTATTAAACACCCCCCCAGTCTCTTCTTCTCCAGACTAAATAAGCCCAGTTCCCTCCACCTCTTCTTATAAACCATGTGCCGCAGCTCCCTGGCCTTTTTTGTTACTCTCTTCTGGACAATCTCCAAATTGCCCACCACAGGCAGAGGGAGCAAATATTATTGGGGGAGGGTGGGAGGGCTGAGCACAGGTGTTCTTGTGCGTGTGCAGCCCCCACCCCGGCAGGTAAGTTTGTTGTGGGGAAATGGTGTGGGGGGGCACATGGGCGACTGGTGCCTCCTGAGTCGGGGGGGAACTTGCTACCCCAGTGGCCCTGCAGCCAATCGCGCCGACCGGAGGGGGGGGGGGGTTCCTCCATGGCCAA
>NW_005842917.1:318345-342987 GCF_000455745.1 Alligator sinensis
GCCCCCCGTCAGCATGATCAGTCACGGGGGGACCATGGGGATCACTTCTCCTGGCACCCCCATTCCCCAGCTGATGCTTTAAGGGGGGGCACCAGCACTCTTGTCTGCCCCCCCACTCGTCGCCTAAATGGGAAATGCTGCTGTCAGGGGGTGCAACAGCGCTCTCAGGGGGTGCCGTTGCACCCCCATGAACCCCCTATGCGTCACCACAGTGGGGAGCATATTGAGGTCCCCATGGTGAGGGAGGGAGTGGGGCAGAGGCAGGGGCAGGTGCTGGGGTGAATGGGGCCCCAGGAGCCAGGGCAGGTTGTGGGATGCTTGGAGCCTGGGCAACTTGTCCAGCGGCATGGGGTGGGGCAGGGGACCTCCTGCTGCTGTGGGCACCCTGGTGGAGGCCTGGGAGGCATGTGCCCCTGGATCTGTGCACGGGGTAGAGGTGGCTGCTGCTGTATGCTGGGCTCTGGCCCTGCTACTGCTGCCTTGGGAGTGGTGTGACACTATGTGCTGGCCATTGCTGGGCAGGCAGGGGACATGGTGTGGTTAGCGCATGGCAGGCACATGGCATTGTGCCACTCCCGTAGCAGCAGCAGCCGGGCACAGAGCCCAGCCCACAGCAGCAACCACCTCCACCCCACACAGATTCAGGAGGCATGTACTCTCTGAGCCTCTGCTGGGGTATGGGCAGTGGAGGGAGCCCCCCCACTCCAAAACCCCTAGACGAGCCGCACAGGCTCCGAGCATCCCACAACCCACCCCAGCCCCAGTGACCCATTCATCCCAGCCCCTGCCTCTGCCTCTGTCTCACTCTCTCCTTCACTGTGGAGGTCTCGATCTGGCCACCCATGCCCCTTCCACATGACAGACTTACCTGTTGTCGTGGTCAGTGCTCTACATGCCACCAGGCTGCTACAGGCTGTGGCTGTGTGCCTGTGTCTGTGTGTGCCCTCCCTGCCTTGCTGCAGCCACCCAGAGCCCATGCCTGGGCTGCCCTGTGGCCCTCTGCCCTGCCACCGCTGCCCTGTACTGATGGGGTTAAACCCCATTTGTCCCAGCCTTCCACAGCATATGTTGCCCACATCCTTTCTGGAGTGGGGCCCCAACACTGGACTCCAGATGTGGCCTCACCAATGCTGAATAGAGGGGAAGAATCACTTCGCTTAATCTGCTGGCAATGCTTCTACTTATGCAGCCCAGGATGCCATTAGCCTTGGCAACTAGGGCATACTGTTGGCTCATATTCAGCTTTTTGCCAACTGTGAACTCTGGGTCCTTTTCTGCAGAGCTGCTGCTTAGCCAGTCAGTCCCCAGCCTGTGCATGGGACAGTTCTGTCCTAAGTGCAGCACTTTGCACTTGTCCTTGTTGAACCTCATATGATTTCTTTTGGCCCAATCCTCCAATTTATTGCGCTCTCTCTGAATCCTAGCCCTACCCTCTAGCGTATCAACTACTGCCCCCAGCTTGGTGTCATCTGCAAACTTGCTGAGGGTGCACTCCATCCTTGTCTTCCAGATTGTTGCTCAGTCCTCCTGAGCAGCTTGTACTTAGCATTACAGCCCACAGCTGGGCTGTAGCCTCTGGCTCCAACAGCCTGCTAGAGGTGGAAGCTGAGAGTTCAGCCAAATTCAAACAGGGATTGGACTCATTCTTGGAGGAAAGGGGCATTTGTAGCCAATGAGCACAGGAGTGAGGCTTCTGAATCAGAACTTCCTAGACCTTAAATGCTGGAGGCTTCAGGTGGGAGAGGAACAGTGGCAAAAACCCTGGTTAGACCCAGTTCAGTCCCCCTTCCAGCATCCACTCTTTGCCCCCATGGGACATAAGAGACCAGGCAACATGGACCAAGGTCTGGCCCAGTCTATGGCAGCTCTGATGTTCTTAGGTTAAGTTTTTGTTTCAGCTTTAGCAGAAAATGTACAAAATACATAAGTTTCACGTTATTAATTAAAACCCATCTTCTGGTTCTCTCCAGACAGCTGCAGTATTTCAGGGTACAACTCAAAGGAATCCTCCATCTCTAGTGGTAACAGCAGAGTGCTTGTGATTTTGTGTGAAAAACTAAAAAAATGCACAAAATCTCTCCATTTGATTCGAAACATATTTGTCCATGTGGTGACGCTGAAAATAATCTCCCATCTTGATCTGAGATTTACCCAAGTGTTACCTTTCTGTGGGTGTAACAGCAACAATAAAACAATACCAATAAAATAGCAAAATGGTAACAATAAAATAATGATGACTATACTGATAATGATAAAAATGACAGCAGGAATAACGGCCATGACAATGGTTATTGCTGCCATCACCCATCATCATTATTACCATTGCTACCACCATTATCATGCTAGTAATGATGATGGTAGTAATGATGATAGTGGTAGTGGAATCATTAGTGATGATAGCAGTGAAACTGGTAGGAATTTTAGTAGTAATAATAGTAGTAAAAATGATGACAGTGATGATAACAGCAATCATTACTATCATTACTATTACTATGGTGCTAGTAGTAATGATAGTGATAACAACAGTAATCATTACTATTATCATCACTGTCATCATTACTACTAGTACCATAGTAATAGCAACAATAGTAATGACTGCCATTATTATCACTGTCATTATTTTTACTACTATCATTACTATCATCATTGTTACTACCATGGTGATAGCAATGATAGTAATGATGATGGTAGTAGTAGTAATAGCAAAGATACTAGTCAAAATGATTGTAGTAATGTTGAAAGTGATGGTAATAGTAATGAGAATAGTAATGAGAATAATGTTGATAGCAATTATTACATCATCACTATCATCATTACTACTTGTATCATAGTGATAGTAATGATAGAAACGATTACTGTTATCATTACCGTCATCATTTCTATTACTATTATTAGTATCATCATTACAACAAATATCACCCGCTGTTGTGATCAGTGGTCGAATCCTTGCCCACTGTGTGGAAGAGCTGGGTTTGACTCCCAGATATGCAGGTAAGATAGTTACAGCTAATGAGGCACTGCCTGCCCAAACTCAGTCTGGCCTTGGATACAGTCTCAATGGCCTAAAGGTGGGATGGAAGGTCTGGGCAGCCTCCTCTCCTCCATACTCCTGCCTAGGCATACGCATCAACAGTCCTAGTGACCTCTCACTCATACACCGTAATCCAGAAGGATCAGTGGTTGACTACTGCTACTACTAGTATCATTGCTATCACAGCTATCGGGTAGCAATGATTGCAGTGATGGTGACAGTAATTATCATTATCGTCATTACAATCACTATCATTGTTATCATTAAAACTAATATCTTTGCTACCACCTCTATCACGTAGCGCACACCCTAGAGGCCCTTGATTGCCTTTTTGTGCGTGCATTTATGGTTAGCTGAAAAAAATGTTTCCAACCCAATTAGTTAATTTACGATACAGTAGAAAGTCAATTAATCAGGACTAATTAGTATTGCCTTCAATCTTGATTATCAGTTTTTCTGGATGATCAAACACAGCTGTAGAAAGTGCTGATACCTGGGCCTTAATTCCTGTCCTGGACAGGAAATATTAAAAAAAACCCCAGCATGAAATAAACGCCTGGTTCTGGGCAAGGTTTTAAGTTCCCAGTGCACAATGCACCATTGTCTCAACAACCAGCAAAACCCAACTATGGGCCGATGATTTGGCTAATATAAAACCTTCCAGGGGTAAATGACTTTCCAGATACTCTACTGTATGTGGCAAGTTCATGTTAAAATTAAAAGTAATCAACTAGCCCTATTTGTTCATTTCCTATTAAGAAGAATAATTCTCTTCTCCCTTTTATTGGCTAGTTTCATGTTAAAACTCTAAGTAACCTACCAGCCTTATTTATTAATTTCACATTAAGAAACACAATTTAAATCTTCTCCCTTTTATTTATCAGCAGGGATCCTGGATTTCTCTGATTTTAAAAAATCGCCAATTTTAGGATTAAAAACTAACCCCAAATCCACATCTTTCCATGGTTAAAATGAAACACCACTAATATATACATGTGGTGTTTCATTTTAATCAAGATAAAATGTGGATTTGGGGTTACTTTTTTAAATCCAAAAATTGGGGATTTTTTTTTAAATCAGAGAAAACCAGAATCCTGGTTTCACATGAAAATTAAAAGCTTTCTCTTCCACTTTTTATTGGTCAATTTCACATTAATAATGAAAGCAATCTACCAGTCATAGTCGCTAATTTAACATTAAGGGAAACAATTGATGTTCTCCCCTTTATTTACCAGGTTCGAGTTAAAACTAAAAGCAATCAATTAGCTTTATTAGTTCATTTCATGTTAAGACAAATAATTCTCTTCTAGCTTTTATCTATCAGTTTCAGATTAAAACTAAAAGTAATCTACCAGCCTTATTTGTTCATTTCACATTCAGAGAAAAAACTTGATCTTCTCCCTCCTATTTTTCGGTTTCACATAAAAACCAAAAGTAATTTACCAGATGTATTATTTCATTTTATCTTAAGAAAAATGATTTTCTTCTACCTTTTTGGGGGGTCAATTTCATGTTAATTCTGAAAGCTGTCTACCAGCTGTATTCCTTAATTTAATGTTAACATTAAGCAATTGGTCTCCCTTTTATTGCTCACTTTCAGGTTTAAAATAACTAAAAGTAACCTCCTATCTGTATTTGTTCATTTCACTTTAAGAAGATTCATTCTTTTTTGCATTTTATTGGTCAGTTTGAAGTGAAAACCGAACAAACTACCAACTGTATTCCACAATGAACATTCAGTAAAACAATTGATCTTCTCCCTTATAGTTTTAAAGTGAAATTGACCAATAAAAGTAAATCTACCAGCTTTAATCATTCATTTGATATTAAGGATAATAATTCTCTTCTACCTTTTATTGGCCAGTTTCAGGTTAAAACTGCAAGTCATCTACTACCAACCTTCTTCATTAACTTCACATTAGGAAAAATAATTAGTCTTCTTCCTCGTATCAGTCAATTTCAGGTTAAAACTAAAAGTAACCTCCTAGCTGTATTTGTTCATTTCACCTTAAGAAGATTAATTCTTTTCAGCCTTTTATTAGTCAGTTTCATGTTAAAACTGAAGCAATCTACCAGCTGTATTAATATATTTCACATGTAGAACAACAATTCCCTTCACTTATTAGTTTCACATGAAAACTAAAAGTATGTTAAAAGAATAAATAAAGTTGGCTGATTAAGTAAATCAATTAATCTTCTCCCTTTTATCAGCCAGTTTCACATTAAAACTAAAAGTAATCTACAAGGTTTATTAGTTCATTTCACATTAAGAAGGAAAATTCTCTTTTCCATTTTATTGGTCAGTCTCATGTTGAAATTAGAAATAATCTACCAGCCTTATTCATTCAGTTCATTTTTAGAAGAAAAATTCTCTTCTATCTTTTATCAGTGAGTTTTATGTTAAAACTGAAAGCAATCCACCGGCTGCATTCGTTAATTTACCATAAAGTAGAACAATTGATTTTCTCCCTTTTGCTTGTCAGTTTCAGGTTGAAACTCCATGTAATCTACCATCTGTGTTCATTCATTTCACATTCAGAAGAACAATTCTCTTCTACCTTTGAGTTGTCACTTTCAGGTCAAAGTTAACGACAATCTTCGCTCGTTTCACAGCCAACGGAAAACAAAAAACCGCCCCGATTCCACCTTTTCTTTGTATGTTATCAGGTAAAGATAAAAACAGGTAAAAAGAAGGCAGAGAAAAAAAACCCCATAAGAGCTGCCATTCACTGGGTCAGACCCAAGTCCATCTTGCTCAATCTCCTGTGTTACAGAGGCAGAGATTGGACACCGAAATGGAGGGTGACTTGGGTATGACCAGTTTTTTCTACTGTTCCTCTCTTGCCCTCCAGCATTAAGGTCTAAGAAGCCCTGAAGGTAGAAAATGTTCAGAGAAAGGACCTGAAGCCTTTACCATCTCAGGAGAGACCAGAAATTCCATTTGGAAAAGAGTCAGCTGAACGGGAGAAAGGATGGAGGTCTATCACACCATGAAGGGTGTAGACCAAATGACTCAGGACCTGTTGTTCCCCAGGTCCCAGAAGACCAGAACAGGGAGAACCCACTGAAAATAGAAGGTAATGGGTCTAAAACGAACAAGAGAAAGGACCTTTGGATGCCAGCAGGTCATTAACATATGGGATTCATAGCCACCAGATGGGGTAGAGGCTGAGAGCAGAGCTGGGTTCAACTTGGGACTGGATGAACTCATGAAGGATGGATTTATCCATTGCTGTCAAACAGGACGGGTGGAGCTGTCTCCTCTGGCATCTCTCACCCAGTGATGGTGGGAGCCAGGGAGGCTGCTGAATAAGGGATAGATCACAGTAGATCTATCCAATTCAGTGCTCTCCCTCTATAGCATTCACCCTGGCTGCTGTCAGGGATGAGATATGGGGCTAGATGGCCCATGGGTCTGACCCCATCTAGTCCTTCTTAGGCTCTTACATTTTTTGACTATGGGGGCAATAATCCCACAGAGAGTCTTGCAGATCTCAAGCAGCCCCCAGCTATGGGAGGAAGGTTGGGATCCACTGATTACTACTGAGAGTCTCTGGTTTCCACTTGAGGATTGTATGAATGTGGATAAATCTCATGGGTCTCAAGGGCTGCAGCACCTTTTATAGGGTCTCAAGTCTGTCAGCTTACCATGGCAGCCCCTGGCTGAGAGGCACAGGCCTGATTGTGGGTGTTCTCAGTCCCAGAAGCCACTGGAGCTCATTAGTAAGGGGATCAGGCCCCAGTCTGGGCTGGATGCCTGGGTTTGGTCCCCCTGAACTTAAACTCAAGGCCAAAACATGATTTTTGGAGGCAATTCTTAGATTTCTTCTGCAGAGATCCAGGCATATTTGGTAGAAGCATTGGCATCCAGAAAGGGTGAAGGGGGTTCTTCTAGCCAAATGCCTGGGTTTCAGCTGCAAGGGGGGTAAGGCAGTGGCAAGGAGCCTGTAGTGTTCTGTACTGGTTTGGAAGGGGGAAGGATTTCAGGGACATAGGCTAGGCCTGGAGGGGGTGCTACATGAGGGGGTTCTGTACCTGGCACCTTTGGGAGTCCCATGTGGTCAGGTGAAGTCAGAAGATGTTTCCATGTGCAGAGATCGAAACT
This sequence comes from Alligator sinensis, assembly GCF_000455745.1. Classification (NCBI taxonomy): domain Eukaryota; kingdom Metazoa; phylum Chordata; order Crocodylia; family Alligatoridae; genus Alligator; species Alligator sinensis. The sequence goes on from NW_005842917.1 coordinate 325,482, forward strand.
GGTGGAAGAAGAGCCTGGCTGTGAGAGGGTCTCGGGTCTGCAGAGTACTTGGTGGTGGAAGTGAAATGGAAGAGCCCCCACCCTTCCCACAACTGGAGAGAACCCAGGCATCTGGGTTCGCAGCTCGCCCTGCTCTAACCCTCCAGCTCTACTCCCCTCCCAGAGAACCCAGGTGTCTCGTCTTCTGCCCCCCACTGATCCAACCCCCCAGAGAACCCAGGTGTCCGGGCATCTAGCTCTCCCTATTGCAACCCTCTAGCCCCCAACTCCCCTTTCAGAGAATCCAAGTGTCCAGTCTCCCCATTTCCCCCTGCTCCAACCCGCTAGACCCCACTGCCTAACAGACCCAGGCACCTGGGCTTCCAGCCCCCAACCCTGCTTCTCACCTCCCCATCCTGCCTGTTAGGGGGGAGGGAGGTGTGTGAACCCCGGAGGCTGGGTTCTGACACCTCCCCTGCCACTGGGCCCCAGGTCACCAGCAGGTCACGCTCACCACTGCCGGTGCCTGCCTTCCCTGGTCCCCACCCCCATTTCCGGACCCCCATCCTCCTCCTCCCTTCCCCACAGCTCAGTCCAGCGCCCGTCAATCTTTGGTCCAGATCTGGCGGGGCCGTGAGCACCAAATGGCTCTGGGGACCCTGTTGGGGATCGGGACCCTCTTGACAGGTGAGTGGGGTGGAAGGGTTGGAGAGGTGGATGGACAGACAGATTGGGGAGGAAGAGTGTGTTTGATAGCTCAGGCACAAATTAATATAAATTAACCTATTTTACAGAATATTAACAGATAATATGATACATCTGAATCAATGAAGGAATTAGTTAATGATCATTCCCATACAGATTAACATGAATTAACCTATTTCACATAATATTAGTAGATAATATGATGTGTTTTCATCAACGAAGAAGGTAGTTAAAATTGATCCCACACAATTTAACATGAATTAACCTATTCTATGGAATATTAGCAGATACCATGACTCACCTTAATCAATGAAGGACAAAGTTAATAACTGTCCCTATACTAGTTAACATGAATTAATGTATTCTATGGAATATTAGCAGATAATATGAAGCACCTTAATGAATGAAGGAGGTAATTAATTTCCACACAAATTAACATTAATTAACCTATTTTACAGAATATTAGCAGATAATATGATGTGTCTTAATCAATGGAGGTAGTTGATGACCATTCCTACACAAATAGACATGAATTTACCTATTTTACATCATATCAGCCCCTAATATTATGTAACTATCTTTAAACATGGTCCTCGTTGATGAAGATAGGTAATATTATGAGCTAATATGGCATAGCACAGGTTATTTTGATTTAAGTGGTATGCTAACTATCTTTAAATGTGCTCTTCATTAATTAAGACAATGCACCAGTTAAAATAAATTAACTTATTTTATGTCATATTAGCCCATCTTCATCAATGAAGAGCGTACTTAAAGCTAGTTAATGCACGTTAGAATAAATTAACATAGCCTATGCAACATTAGTACATAATATTACTTATCTTCTTCAATAAAGATAGCTCAGTCCCAAATTAAAATGAATTAAAATATTTTATGCAATAATAACAGGTAATGTAGCATAACTCCATTATTAAAGAGCAAATTTAAATCTAATCCACGCACACTTTAACATAAATTACCATATTTTATGCCACATAAACACATAAGATTACATAATTATCATTAAGCATGTTGTTTGTTCGCATATTTAATATTATTATATGTGAATATGGAATCAAATAGGTTAATTCCTTTTAATTGGTGTGTTATCTATCTTTACACATGCTCTTCACCAACTAAGGTAATGCACCAATTAAAAGGAATTAACTGATTTTATACCATATTAGCACATGATAGTATATATCTTAATTGATGAAAAGGGTATTTAAGGATAGATCACCCACACATTAACTAATTAATATATTTTATGCAAAATTAGCACATAATATTACATATCTTAGAAGCATATTTAAAAAAAATCATGCACATATTAAAATAAAAATGTATTCTATGTAATATTAGTACATAATATTACCTATATTTATAAATGAAAAACATGTTTAAAGACAGCTCATGACCACTTAAAATAAATTAAAATATTTCAGGCAACAGTAGCACATAATATTGCATATTTTAATGAAGAAGGTATTTAAAGCTAGTTCATGCACGCATTAAAATTAATTAATATATTTTATGCCATATTAGCACATAATATTACATATCTTAATAGTATATTTCAAGCTAGTTAATGCACACTTTAACATAAATTAACATATTCTATGCAATATTAGTATATAACATTATGTATCTTTATCAATGAACAGTATATTTAAAGGTAGCTCACACACCAATTAAAATGCTTTTGAGATCATAGCACATAGTATTACATAACTTAATGAAGAGCACATTTAAAACCTAGTTAACGCACACGTTTTATACATTATTAGCTGACAATAGGAGTCCCCTGTGGTTCAGTGGTAGAATTCTTGTCTACCACACAGGAGACCTGGCTTCGATTTCTAGACACTTACACAATTACAGCCATAGAGGCACCAAACATATGGACTTAGTCTGGTCTTTGGATTCTGTCTCAGTGGCCTAAAGGAAGGATGGTGGGTCTGGGCAGCTTATACTCCTCCAAAAATTCCTGCCCAGGCATATGCATCAAAGGTCTGGGTAGCCCTCATGCATACACCATGATCCAGGAGGATCAACAGTTGCCAATCAATGAAGAGCATAGTTAAAGATAATTCACTCACAAATTAAAACCAATTAGCATATTTTACACAATATTAGCATCTACTTCTATATATCTTAATGATGAGCATATTTAATGATTGCTCATGCACAAATGATAACACATTAATATATTTTATGCACTGTTATGACATATCATTATTTAATATCTTATTAATGTACAGGCAATACGGCATCTCTGGCTATGCGTGCCTCCTGAGGTGGCGGGGGGGCACAGTGACTGCATGCAGGCAGTGATGTGGGTGTTGGTGGCGAGGGCAGGCCAAGTGGGGACCGTCTGCAGGCAGCCATGGAGGTGTCGGCAGCGGGGCCAGGGTGCCTCCTGTGGCCGGACGCCGAGCCTGAAAGTGCCGGAAGTGCCAGAAGTGCCAGAGGCACTTCCCAGGTGAGGCACCAGTGCTCTGCCTGCCCCCCTTGCCTGTCGCCTAAGCCGAGAGCGCTTGCTCTCAAGGAGGGCAACAATACTCTCAGGGGGTGCACGTGCACCGCCGTGCACCCCCTACACATTGCCTATGTTTGGCATATTACATACTCAATTCACACCATGTTCATTTCATATAAATACAATACACATATAAATCGTTACATAATTAAGCAACACAGTTCTTTGGGTAGATGTAGTCCAGCTACTAATAATATTCAAACTTTTATTTGACCAACTAAAATTTAGTCGGTCTAAAAGATATCAGATTTACCCAAAGAACCTTGTCTGCCTGTGTCCTTAGACCAACACGGCTGTAACCAACAATCCTAATACGTATAATTAATACACCAGTTAATTACCCTGGGGTCTCACCATCCCAGAAAGTAGTTGATTAGGCCCTGAAGCGAATATGACTTGGCTATGGTCAGCCTCAAAAATGTAAATTAGGGATGGAAAGTATTTAGCATAAAATATGCATTTGTTTGTTATGGAGTCTGGTAGTGGCCAGTAATTATTCCCCCAGCTCCAGTCACCTCATTTCAATCCATAATGGAAGCTCAGGAAGTCAATAAAATTGACCATAATCCTACCCTTCACACAGAGGAAGGTTTTGTTAGGAAATTTGTTTCCTGGACAATTAGTGTTAGTCACAGGATAAACAAACAAGACACAGGAAAAGCGTAAATGCTACGATAAAATAGAATAACATACAATGAAAAAATAAAACTGTTTTTTAAAGCTAAAATAAAATATTATATAAGCAATATCATTATGGTGTCTAATCCAATATACCTCTGATTGAGGTATATCTGATATTATTATTGCATATTTATGTTACATCAGCATTTCCCAACCTTTTTTGCCCCACAGCACATTTACCTAAATAAAAAAGCACGATGACAAACCAGGCATGGAGTGCGGGGGCTGGCGGGGGCCGGCGGGGGGGAGATGGTGTGCGGCCAGCCGGATAGCATTTTGGGCCGGGGAAATGCCCCATGCCTGGCTGGAGCCACGCTCCCCATCACTCTGTGTCCACAGCAACAGCAGGCGGGAGGGGTGAGGCTCCAGCCCAAAATGCCACAGCACACCTCGGCATACCTGATGGCACACCAGTTGGGAAACACTGTGTTACATAATAGTGCATCATACCTTGCATAATATCATTGTTCAGACCAAAACAAAATACTAGAAAATAAGATATACCATAGACTATAAGATAAAATAAGCATAACATGAAATAACAAAATATTTAAAAGAATATAAAATAATAATAGAAAATATTTAATAAAATAATGAATATTGTAAAATGTAAAAGAATATAAAAGAAAGTGATAAAATATTTTAAAGAACATCAAATGAAATAATGCATACAATATTTAATAAATATAGTTCATCTATAAATCCCATTTGTAACATAGACAATTTTTATGTAATATTATGGAATACATAAATGTGCAATATCATGATTTAGAGGCAAGTAAAAAGATACAAAAGGAGGGGCATGTGGATGGATGGATGGAGGGGGTGTGTATGGGGATGGATGAATGTAGGGAGCATGTGGATGGGTAGAGGGAAGGCTGGAAGGGGCACATAGACAGATGGAGTGATGGAGAAGGTGTGTGGAAGGAAGGAAGGAAGATGTAAAAATGAATGGACAGATGGATGGAGAGGGTTTGTGGGGAGAAGGATGGATCGATGAACGTAGGGGCCATGTGGATGCACAGGTGGAAGGAGAAAATATTATTTGCGGGGCCTGAACACATGCGTGCTTATGCATGCCAATCCTCCAGCAGGTAAGTCTGTCATGGGGAAGGGGCGTGGGGGGTGCAAATCAAAACCCCTGCAGTGAGGGAGGGAGTTGGGCAGAGCCAGGGAAGGGGCTGGGGCTGGAGTGAATGGACCCCCTGGGGCCAGGGTAGGTCATGGGATGCTTGGACCCCAGGTGGCTTGTCCAGGGGTATGGGGGGTGGTGGCTTCTGCTGCTGCGCTCACCCCCGTGGAGGTCTGGCAGGCATGTGCCCCCTGAATCTTTGGGCGGGGCAGCGGAGGCTGCTGCTGTGCATTGGGCTGTGTGCCCTGCTGCCGCTGCTTTGGGAATGGCACAACACCATGTGTCAGCCGCTGTCAGGCAGGCAGGGAACATGGCATGGTCAGCACGCAGCAGGCACTTGGCATTGTACCACTCCCAGGGCAGCAGCAGTGGGGTGCACAGCCCAGCACACAGTGGCAACCGCCTCTACCACACACACAGATCTGGGGAACACGTGCCCCCCAGGGTGCGCACAGCAGTGGGAGCCCCCTCGCCCCCCTGGATAAGCCACCCAGGCTCCGAGTGTCACAGAACTCACCCTGACCCCAGGCTCCCACTCACTCCTGCCCCTGCCCCTGCCTCTTCCCTGCCTCTGCCCCACTCCCTCCCTCACTGGGGGGGCCTCGATCTGCACCCCCATGCCTCTTCCTCATGACAGACTTACCTGTTGTGGTGGACACTGCTCTATGTCTGTGTCTACGTGTGCTCCTGCCAACCTTACTGCAGCCACTCAGGAGCCCATGCCCAGGCTGCCCTGTGGCCCTCTGTACTGCCACCACTGCCCTGCATTTGTGGGGGTAAGCCCCATTAGCCCCAGCCTTCTGCAGCCTATGTGGGGATGGGTAGAGAGACGGGTGGAAGGGGAACATAGACAGAGGGATGGATGGAGAAGGTGTGTGGAAGGAAGGAAGGAAGGAAGGAAGATATAAAGATGAATGATGGAAGGATGAATGGAAAGATGGATGCAGGGGATGTATATGGGGACAGATGGACAGATGGATGAACTGATGGGGTGTGGGGATGGATAGATGAGCATAAGGAAAGGCTGCTAGTCCTCCCCACCTGCACCAACTCGGTTGCCCCCTAGGACCCAACTAGGCAGAGCAGAACCCCCCATGCCTCCCAACCCCTCACCACTGACTCCCCCCATTTCCCCTCCCTCCAGGGTCCTGGTCCCAGGAGCTCTGGGTGTCCCAACCCAACTGGGCCTGGGGCCTGGAAGGTGGCTCTGTCACCCTGCCCTGCTCCTACAACACCTCTGTGCAGGGTCCCCAAGTGGGCAGCTACCGCTGGGAGAAGGAGCCAGGGCTGAAGGTGGCCCCAGGGGTCCTGCCCTTTCAGGGGCGTCTGGGGATGCCCGAGGCCAGGGTCTTCCTTGAGGAGGGCCGGGCAGACCTGGAGATCCATGACCTGCGGCACTATGATGCTGGCACCTACCGCTGCCTGGTGACCCTACACGGAGCACCTGAGGCGGCAGGCAATGGCACCCAGCTGCACGTGGACAGGCCTGGTGAGTAACCTGGATGCCTGGGGTCTCTGGGAGGGGAGGGGAGGCGGGGCGGGAGGGAGATCAGTGGGGGCTGGGAGCCCAGATGCTTGGGTTCTGTGGAAGTGGACCAGGGGGTGAGAGCAGGCAGGAGTGGGACCCCAGATACCTGGGATCTCTCCATTCTCCAGCATTCTCTCCTGCTCTGCTCCCCCAGGGGCAGGCCCAGCCCAAGGGTCTGACCAACCTACTGTCCTCCTGGTTCTGCTTGTGAGGGCGCTACTCTATGTCCTTGGCATCATCATGGCTGCCCTGGGCTCCAGCCTCTATTACCAAAGGCAGGGTGAGTGCCCCCCACTCAGCTCATGCCCCTCACTCCCAGCCCTCATCCTCCCGCCACCCCAGCCCTGCTGGTGCCCTCTCATTTCTGGCCTGCAGTCCCCGATCAATGCCCGCCCACTCCAGCCCTGCTGGTGTCCCTCACTTCCGACCTGCAGGTCCTGTTCCCCCCAGCCCTACCAGTGTGTCATGTAGCTACATCACTCAATTGTGGTTTCTCTTCTCTTCCTCTTTTTCCTCTCATTCTAGTTTTGCAGAACAGACAGAGACTGAAACTGCAGAGTCAATGGGAACCCAGAGAACCCAGGCGTCTGGGCTCCCAGCCCCACCACCGGTGCAACTCCACCAGCCCCCACTCACTGCTCAGAGCTGGCAGAGACCCCAGGCATCCAGGCTCCCAGCCCCACCCTCTCCAGCCCACCACGCTCCACTCCCCTCCCTGAACAGGGATGAACCTAGGTGTCCGGGTTCACACCCCGATTCCCCTCCCAGGGAACCCACATATCCAGGCTCCCGGCCCCCCATGCTGAACCCCCAGTCCTCTCCCAGAACTGTTTTGGGGGCTAATTCTGTGATTTTTGGTAAATCCTGTTGTTTCTGAACCTGAAGTTTCCTGGAGATGATTCAGGGGTATTTCAGCACCTGTCAAATGTCCTAGGATTAGGACCCCCACCCCCTTGTTGTTGAAGCTCAGCCCTTGTCCCTTGTCCCCCTGCTCTTCAGCTCCTCCCCCCCCCCCCCAAATAAACCTGGTCCCAGCTGAATGCGTCAGTCTTGGGGCTTTATGGGCACCAGCCAGTAACAGCTGTCTCTGTTATGGTGGGGCCTACAAAACTGGAAGTTGGGCTGGGTCTACTGTAATGGGGTGTTGGTGGGTGCTACCATAATGGTGGTTTTCTGTGGGACCTACGGAAATGGCTCTGATAGGGTCTACCGTAATGGAGGTGGTGGTGGGTCTTATAAAAATGGAGGTTATAGTGGGTCCTACCGTAGTGGAAGCTTGATTGGGTTGTACCATAATGGAAGCTGAGGTTGGTCCTATCAATATGGAGGTTGGGGGGTGGGGTGGGCTTCCTCCTATTATGGAAGCTTGATTGGGTTGTGCCATGGAGGTTATGGTGGGTCATACAAATATGGAGGTTGACAAAGATCCCACTGTCATGGAGGGCTTTGGTAGGTCTTAGGACAATAGAAGGTTTAGGGTGGGGCCTTAATGGAGGTTTAATGCAGGGCCGACAGAAATGGAGGAGTTGATTGTGGAGGTTGTGATGGGCCCTACCACAATGGAGTCTTGATTGGGTTATACCATAATGCAAGTTATGGGGTGGTCCTACCATAATGGAAACTTGATTGGGTCCCCCCATACCAGACCAATGGGCACTGGGAACCCAGGTGGGAAAGGTCGTGGGGTTGCAGGGCCATCAGCCGGTGGGATTGTTGGGGTGGGGCATCAATAGACAAAGGTTGGACATGGTCACAGCCAGCAGGGGGTAGCAGACAGACACAGACAGTCACACTGGTTTACTTGGTTGAACAACATCCTGGAGCTGTGGAGAGCACCCAGGCGTCCAAGCACCCAGCTCCACCCCCAGCCCCTAATTTCCTAACAGAGCTGGTGAGAACCCAGGTGTCTGGGCTGCCAGCACCCTGTCACAAGCCTCCTCTCTTGTCCCAGATACAGGAAGAGAACCCAGGCATCCAGGCCCCCATCCCCTTCCCCACAGAGCCCCAGTAAAATGACAGGCAGATGCATCTTCTTCTCAGTTCTGGTTTCATATGAGCACTGGGGTTTCCAGGGTGCTTGGGAAAGCAGCAAGACCAACTGCACCTTCCTCCAGTGCCGCAGGACAGATAGACACGGGCTGGCTGGGACACAGGACGGAAGGACAGAGAGGTCCATAACGGGGGTAGGCGCTGCAATCCTGGGGAGGCTGGAGCCAGCAGTACCCATGCAGGTGAGTCCTCAGTGGGGTTTGAACAAGTGACAGATGGATGGATGGATGGAGGAAGGAATGGATGAATGGATGGATAGTGGAACAGGAAGAGCATACCCCATTGGCAGGGGTGGCTGGGTGAAAGGATGGATGGATAGATGGCGTGCCTCAGGGGGCTGTGCTGATCAAGAGATACTGGAGGGGGTGTTAGGAGGGATGGATGGACAGGGGGAGGGAGGGAGGAACTGATGGATGGATGAAGGGAGCCTATAGGAAGGAAGGGAAGGAATGGACTTGTGGGAATAGATGGGGTTGGTGGGGAGGAAGGGATGGATGGAAGGATCGAGTGGGCATGCGGGGGGTAGACAGAGGTGTGGCTAGAAGAAGTGCATGGCAATGCGTGGATGTATAAGGCAGGAGGAGATGGCTGGGGGGATGGACAGACAGATGGAGGACACTTGAAGGGATGGAGGAGTGGATAGATGTGGGGAAGGAGGAAAGGTGAGGTGGATGGATAGATGAACAGAAGGGGCGCATGGGAATCTGTGGATGGCTGAGGTGTGTGGAGATGGCAAAAGGAATGGATGGAGGAGGAATGTGAGGACAGACAGAGGGAGGGGCCTTGGGGGAAGATGCCCAAGAAATCTCTGGCAGCCTGAGAGGTTGGTCTGCGCATCTCTGGGCAGAGCGGGATGGGCCAGCCCAGAGATGACCTGTTTGTGGCCAAAGCCAAGATGAAAACACTGTGGCCAAGGGCCAAGCACTGAGCCCCAGCTTCTGCTTGGGTCACAGGCCACTGGCCTTCCTTTGGGAGAGGGAGCATCTCAGGGAAGTGGGATGGGGAAGGGAGGGTGAAGCCTGGTCTGGACTCCCAACCAGAGAGGCAGGAGGGACTCTCCATCTTTCTTTTCCTCCCTGTAGATGGAAAGAACGTGTATGGGGAGGTGGATGCAGAAGTGGGTGGGTGGGTGGACAGATGGCTGGCTGGATGGACAGACGGATGAATGATCGGATGGGCAGATGGAGGCATGTGGTGTTGGGTAGATGGATGGATAGATGGGGACGGTATGACTGGCTTTGGTGCCCCCCTGTAGTGTGACATCAGGCTGGACCTGCACAAAAGGGCCTAATGCTCCCTCTAGAAGAGGCAGTGAATCTCACCTCTGGTGCCTGGCACTGGGGCCAGCCTAGGTGCCCAGATGCCTGGGCTCTCTCCCCACCCTGGGAGGGGAGGGGGGTCAGGGATCAGAGCAGGGGGTGCTGGGGGGTGGGGTGGAGTGTGGGCACGGAAATCGCCCTATAAGCCTGACACCTCTGCCCCCAACCTTGGCTTGGCCCCAGTGCTTCATGGGACTGGGAACCAACCTAGGGGTGGCTCACAGCGCCCCTGGTGGCCTGTGGTGGTGGCATCAGCACTGGCTACGAGCAGGTATGGCCTAGGTGCCTGGGTTCTGCCTTAGCTTGGGGAAGTGGGGGCTGGTGGATCAGACTGAGGGGCAGGGAGAAATGGGAGTCCAGGTGCCTGGGTTCTCTCTCAGTTCAGAGGGGAGCGAGGTCTGGTGAGCTACAGCGGGGGCCTGGGGGCCCGCACACCTGGCTTCTCCCCTTTTCTTTGCAAACTGTGTTGGGCATTTCTTCTCTGTCCCATTTCCTGTCTCCCCCTGCCCCCCCCCAAGAGATTGATTCAACCCCCCAATGATGGGGGACGTCTTCCATGTGTCACAGGAGGGCTTTCCTGGGGCCGGTCCACCATTGGCTCACCCACCTGTTTCTGGGCCAACCGCCCACCTCACTTTTCTGCCACGCCTTGTTGTTTTTTACTTGATTCCAGTTAGGGAGGAGGCTACCCATTCTTGCCCTGATGCCAGGGGGTGGTATCTGCAGCTCCATTCCTTCCCTACAGCACAGCCTAAGCCTCACAGATGGCATCCAGGTGACACAATGCTGGGGCTCCATATCTCTACCCCTTCACTGGGGACCTATCCTTGTTGGGGCTCCACATCTTCCACCCCCACACTGGGGCTACGGGGCTTCCCTCCCCCGTGGGGGCTCAGGTGGCCGTAGCCGTGCCTGGCCCCAACTGCTACCCGCAGTGATGTGGGGGCTAGGGGTTATTGAGGCACTCCAACCCACCTTCCACCGGGGTGGTAAGTGGTCTGGTATTTTCCTGGAGGCTCCCACGCCACTGGGAGCCCCACCAGGCCACCCATTCCCAGCAGGGTGCAGTTTTAGGTTATGCCCAGGACCAAGAGCCTCCTGCTCCTACCTGAAGATGTTCCATTCAGCAGTTCGGCCAGGCGATGTTTCTGTCTGGCTGCCAGCAGGAAACTGCTCTGTTTATATAGGTGGCCAGGGCTCTAAAATGGTTGCCACAATCAAGCACCTCCTGGTTGCTTGACCCAGCCCTTAAAGTGGCAGGCACCAACAGTGCCCTGCCACACCATGCTAAGAGCTCTCACACCCTCCCTGTCCCCCCAGGACATGCTGTGGTTCAGGCCACGCCAAAAGGTTCCTCCATGACGTGGTACAATCCAGGCCATGCTGCACCATGTGTCACCTGCTCCTTATCACGTGGTACAGCCCGCAACATGCCCCCCGCCCCCCGGCCAATGGTACAATCCAGGCCATACTCCACCCCATGCCCCCTGCTCAGATGGTGTGACCCAAGCCACTCTCTTCCCCTCCATGTTTACGTGGTGTGACCTAGGCCACCTTTCCCTCTATGGTTCTGTGGTATGATCCAGGCCACCTTCTACCCTGCCATGGTGAGGTGCTCTGACCCAGGCCACCCTCTTTCACCACAATGACATGATATAGCCCAGGCCACCCTCTCCCTTCCACAATTCTGTGGTATGACTCAAGCCAGTATATTTGAAGTATATTTAAAGGTATATTTATGAGCAGTATATTTAAAGGTAGCTCAGGCACCAATTAAAATGCTTTATGCAATCATGGCACATGATATTACATAACTTAACAAAAAGCACATTTAAAAGCTAGTTAACGCACACATTGAAATCCATGTTTTATTCATTATTAGCCGATAATACGTATCTTTAAGTATTCTCTTAATTGATTAAGAAATGCAGTATTATTGGCTAATATTGCATTAAAATGTCAATACACGTGCATTAGCTACTTTTTTATATGCTTTTCATTAATCAAGATAGCTCACATGTGAAAATGAATTAGCATATTTTATGCAATACTAGCACAGAATATTGCATAATCTCAATCAATGAAAAGCATAGTTAAAGATAGCTCACTCACAGATTAAAACCAATTTGCATCTATTATGCAATATTAGCATCTACTCTTACGTATCTTAAAGAAGAGCATATTTAAGGATCGTTCGCACACAAATTATAGCAAATTAACATACTTTATGCACTGTTATGACATATCATTATTTAATATCTTATTTAAGGTTACTGCTGGCAATACAGCATATTACATACTGGATTCACACCATGTTCATTTCATGTAAATACAATACACATATAAATCATTACATATAATTAAGCAGACAAGGTTCTTTGGGTAGATGTGGTATCTTTTATTTAGACCAACTAGATATCAGATTTACCCAAAGAACCTTGTCTGCCTATGCCCTTAGCCCAACACACCTACAATAAACAACCCTAATACATATAATTAATACACCAGTTACTTACCCTTGACTTTCACAACCTAAGAAAGTGATCTATTAGGCCCAGAAGTATGTATGGTTTGGCTACAGTCAGCCTCAAAAAATGCAAATTAGGGACAGAAACTATTTAGCAATGGCCAGTAATTATTCCCCACAGCTCCGGTCACCTCATTTGAATCCATAACGGAAGCTCAGGAAGCCAGTGAAATCAACCAAAATCCCGCCCTTCACACAGCAGAAGTTTCATTAGGCAATTAGCATTGCTCACAGGATAAACAAATAAGACACAGAAAAAACTTAAATACTACAATAAAATAGAACAATATACAATGAAAGAATAAAATTGATTTTTGTAAAACTAAAAAAGAATTACATGATATCATTATGGTGTCTAATACAATATACCTCTGACTGAGGTTTATCTGATTTTCTTATTGCATATTTATGTGTTACATAATATTACATCATATCTTGCATAATATCATTGTTCAGACCAAAATAAAGTACTGGAAAATAAGATATGTCATAGAATACAAAATAAAATGAGCATAAACTGAATGAACAAAAAAGTTAAAAGAACATAAGGTTTAATAATAGACAATATTTAATAAACATTATAAACATTATAACATTATATATATATATATATATATATATATAACATTATAAAAGAAAGTAATAAAATATTTAAAAGACCTTCAAATGAAATAATGCATATGATATTTAATTACAGTCTTAAATCCAATATACCTCCAATTTAGTTAATTTATAAATACCATTTGTAACATGTTATGTCCCATTTAACTATCATTAGATAGTTTTATGTAATATTATGTAATATTATGTAATATTATGATATTGCATAAATATGCAATATCATGATTTAGAATCAAGTGAAAAAAATACAAAAAGAGGGGGCATGTGGATGGATGGATGGATGGGGTGTGTATAGGAACGAATGGATGAACGTAGGGGACATGCGGAGACAAGGGTGGAAGGGACACATGGATGGATGGAAAGGGCGTGTGAAAGGAAGGAAGGAACATAGGATGGAGATGAAAAGATGGATGGAGGGGATGTGTATGGGGACAGACTGATGAATGGATGGGGTATGGGGATGGACGGATGAACATACAGAAAGGCTGCTAGTCCTCCCCACCTGCACCAACCCGGTTGCCCCCTGGACCCCAGCTAGGGGCAGAGCAGAACCCCACATGCCTCCCAACCCCTCACCACTGACTCCCCCCATCTCTCCTCCCTCCAGGGTCCTGGCCTCAGGCACTCTGGGAGTCCCAGCCTGGCTGGGCCTGGAGGGTGGCTCTGTCACCCTGCCCTGCTCCTACAACACTTCCATGCGGGTTGCCCAGGGGGGCAGCTACTGCTGGGAGAAGGAGCTGGCAGTGGCCCCGGGCATCCTCGCCTTTTAGGGGTGGCTGAGGCTACCTGAAGACCGGGTCTTCCTTGAGGAGGGCTGTGCTCACCTGGCGATCCACGACCTGAGGCACTACAATGCTGGCACCTCCCGCTGCCTGGTGACCCTGCATGGAGCAACTGAGATGGCTGGCAAAGGCACCCACCTGCATGTGGACAGGCCCTGTGAATCCCCGAGATGCCTGGGTTCCCTGGGGGGAGAGTTGGGCAGGTGGGTGAGAGCAGGGGAGCTGGGAGCCTGGATGCCTGGGTTCTCTGGGAGGGGACCAGGAGGGTGGCAGCAGGTGGGAATGGGACCCCAGTTACCTGGGTTCTCTCCATTTCTCAACACCCTCTCTGCTCTCCTTTCCCAGGGGCAGGCCCTGGCCAAGGATCCAACCAACCTACTGTCCTCCTGGTTCTGCTTGTGAAGGCGCTGCTCTATGTCTCTGGTCTCATCATGGCTGCCCTGGGCTCCAGCCTCTATTACCAAAGGCAGGGTGCGTGCCCCCAACCCTGCTGATGCCCCTCACTCCAAACCCACATCCTCCTGCCACCCCAGCCCTGCAGGTGCAGTGCCCCTCTCCTGACCTGCACCCATCTGCCAGTGCCCTTCACTCTTGCCCTGCAGCACCTCCCCCCAAGCCCTGCTGGTGCCCCTCCCTCCTGACCTGCACCCCCCCCTTCCCTGCCACCCCTGCTGGTGCCCTGCCAGTGCCCCTCATTCTCGACCTGCAGCCCCTATTCCCCCCCAGCCCTGCCAGTGCCCCTCACTCCCGACCCACAGCCTCCTACTGGTGTGTCATGTGGTTGGTGTTGTAATCTCTCTTCTTTACCTCATTCTAGTTTTGCAGAACAGACAGAGACTGAAACTGCAGAGTCAATGGGAACCCAGAGAACCCAGGCGTCCGGGCTCCCAGCCCCACCACCGGTGCAACTCCACCAGCCCCCACTCACTGCTCAGAGCTGGCAGAGACCCCAGGCATCCAGGCTCCCAGCCCCACCCTCTCCAGCCCACCACGCTCCACTCCCCTCCCTGAACAGGGATGAACCCAGGTGTCCGGGTTCACCTCCACTTCCCCGCTCCCAGGGAACCCATGTATCCAGGTACCCAGCCCCCCCGCTTCCAAACCCCAAATCCTCTCTCAGAACTATTTTTCAAGTCCAATTCTGTGATTTGGGGTAAATCCTCTAAACTTGACATGTCCTGGAGCTTATTCTGGAGTATTTCAATGTCCGTTGAATGTTCTAGGACTAGGAGACAAGTTGCTGTGCCCCCACCCCCACCCTTTTTGCTCAACCTCAGACCTTGGCCCTCGGCCCTCTGCTCTTCAGCTCCTTCCCACCATATAAACCTGGACCCAGTAGGATGCGGTGGTCTTGGGGTCTTTGTGGGCACCAGCCAGTCACAGCTGTCTCTATTATGGTGGGACCTATGCAAATGAAAGTTTGGGTAAGGTCTACTGTAATGGGATGTTGGTGGGTGCTACCTTAATGGTGGTTTTGTGTGTGGCCTACAGAAATGGCTCTGGTAGGGTCTACTCTAATTGAGGTGGTGGTGGGTCCTACAGAAATGGAAGCTTAATTGGGTTGTACCATAATAGAAGTCGAGAAAGCTCGAGTATGTTATGGAAGCTCGATTGGGTCATAGCACCCTATTATTATGATTATTTTTTATTATTATTTCCTATTATTATGAAAGCTTAATTGGATTCTACCATAATACAGGCTGTGGTGGATGCTAACGTAATGGAAGTTTGATCGGGTTATACCATAATAGAGGTTATAACAGGTCCTACCCTAATGGAGGTTGTGCTGGGTCCTACTACCATGGAAGCTTGATTGGGTTGTACCATAATGGAGTTAGGGTGGGTCCTATCATTATGGAGCTCATAGTGGGTCCTACCAATGTGGAGGTTATGTTGGAGGATGGGCCCTACTATTAGGGAAGCTTAATTGGGTTGTACCACAATAGCTGTTGTGGTGGGTGCTACCACAATGGAAGCTTGATTGGGTTGTACCATAAGGTTACAGTGGGCCCTACTATAGTGGAAGTTATGGTGGGTCCTACCATTATGGAAGCTTGATTGGGTTGTGCCATGGAGGTTATGGTGGGTCATACAAATATGGAGGTTGACAAGGATCCCACTGTCATGGAGGACTTTGGAAGGTTTTATAACAAGGGAAGGTTGATGGTAGGTCCTACCTTAATGGAAGTTTAATGCGGGGCCTACAGAAATGGAGGAGTACATTGTGGAGGTTGTGATGGGCCCTACCACAATGGAGTCTTGATTGGGTCATACCATAATGCAGGTTACAGGGGATTCTACCATAATGGAAGCTGTGGTGGGTCCCCCCATACCCAGCCAGTGGGTGCTGGGAACCCCGGTGGGGTCACAGGGCCATCAGCCAATGGGATTGTTGGGGCGGGGCATCAACAGACAAGGGATGGACATGGTCACAGCCAGCAGGGGGTGGCAGACAGACACAGACAGTCACACCGGTTTACTTGCATCATGTGAGCATCCATGGGTGCAACGAGGACCCCAGGCACCTGGGCTCTCTGGGAGGCAGTGGGAGTTGGGGGGTTGGACGGGGGGAAATGGGAGCCCGGACACCTGGGTTCTCCTGCAGTTTCATGGGGCGGGGTGGGGGGGGAGGAAGAAACAGGCGAGGGAGGGCAGGTTCTCCCCATGGCTGGGGAAGCTCAGAGCTGTTGGCAGGAGGAAGCTGACAGGGAGATTTTGCAATCGTGGTTGAACAACATCCTGGAGCTGTGGAGAGCACCCAGGCGTCCAGGCACCCAGCTCCACCCCCAGCCCCTACTTTCCTAACAGAGTTGGTGAGAACCCAGCTCCCAACACTTCACCTCCAGTAGCCCTCACTGCCCTCCCCCCCAGAACTGGTGAGAACC
Source organism: Alligator sinensis (assembly GCF_000455745.1). Lineage (NCBI taxonomy): Eukaryota > Metazoa > Chordata > Crocodylia > Alligatoridae > Alligator > Alligator sinensis. The sequence goes on from NW_005842917.1 coordinate 342,229, forward strand.
CAGATGTCTGGGCTCCCAGCTCCCCTCCACAAGCCTCCTTTATTATTCCAGATCTGGGGAGAGAACCCAGGTGTTCCCAGCCCCCCCCTGCCCCCCCAACCTGGATGTGGGCCGGCGCACAGTGCTGTACGTTCCAGCTGGATGGCTCTGGCTGTGGGTAGCATCACACCCGGGGCATTGGACCCCGAAGATGCAGCACCGCACCCAGGCCTGACACTCTCAGTTCCTCTGCTGGCTGCCCCTGGGGAGAGAACCCAGGTGTCCGGGCACATGATCTGCCCCCATCGCTCTAAGCCATGGCTCTACCACTGCTGGGAAGAACCCAGGTGTCTGAGCTCCCCCCGTGCTCCAACTCCACAGGCCCACACACAGACTCCCCTTTTTCTCCCCTACAAGATTAGCGGGGCAGGGGGTTGTGGGGGTGAGAGCAGGGGGGTTGGAGCCCAGACACCTGGGTTCTTTGGGAGGGGAATGGAGGTGAGGGGTGGGAGAGCAGGGGAGGCTGAGAGTCCAGATGTCTGGGCTCATGGGAGTGGAGCAGGGGGTGCGAGCAGGGGGTGAGAGCAGGAGGGCTCTGGAAGGGAGCAGCTGAAATGCCGAGACCACAGGCCAGGGCAGGGCTGGAAGAGGTGATTGTGGGACAGGCACAGCCTCCACACCCCACCCCAGAGGGTTTTATGCCCTCAGAGGGTGGAGAAAGCTCAGAGGGTGAATTTCCATTGGCTGAATCCCTTTCCAGATGGGTTGGGGGGGGGGGGG
>NW_005842917.1:343098-344215 GCF_000455745.1 Alligator sinensis
TCCCTGCTCTCAGAAGAAAGTGTGGTGTAAGGAATGCAGGTGTCCACGTTCCCAGCCCCCTCTGCTCTCATGCTGCAGAGCTGGGGAGAAAGCCCAGGCTTCCGGGCTCCCAACTCCCGCCTGCTCTCATCCATGAGACTCCCCGCTCCCCACAAGACCCCAGGTGTCCAGCGGCCCAGCCCCCAGCTGCTATAACCACACTTCCATTCCAGGGCCCAGGAAAGAACCCAGGCATCCAGGCTCCCAGCCCCCGCTGCTCCTAACCCCTAGATGCCACTTCCTTCCCAGGGCTGGACAAGAAACCAGGCATCTGGGCACCCAGCCACCCCTGCTGTGACCCCACTTCCCTTTCAGAGCCAGGGAGAGAACCAAGGTGTTCCGACCCCCATCCCCTCCCCCACAGAGCCCCAGTGAAAAGCAGACGGATGCATCTGCCTCTCAGTTCTAGTTTCATGTGAGCACTGGGGTTTCCGGGGCGGTCGGGAAAGCAGCAAGACCAACCGCACCTTCCTCTGGTGCGGCAGGACAGACGGACACAGGCTGGCTGGGACACAGGCTGGCTGGACAGAGAGGCCCGTAAGGGGGCTGGGCACTGCAAGCCCGGGGGGGCTGGAGCCAGGGGTCCTGCAGCAGGTGAGTCCCTGGCAGGGTGTGGATGAGGGACAGATGGGTGGATGAAGGAATGGATGGACAGACGGAGGGACAGGCGGAGTATGCCCAGGTAGCAGGTGTGCCTGGGTGAAAGGATGGACGGACAGATGGTGCGCCCCAGGGACAGTGCTAATTGAGAGATACTGGTGGGGGGTATTGGAATGGATGGACAGAGGGAGGGAGGGAGGGGAAGGAGGGATGGACTGACAGATAGACAGATGAACAGAGCCTATGGGAAGGAGAGGAAGGAGGGGGCTTGTGGAGATGGAAGGACATGTACATACAGGAGCCCCTGTCTAGGCACACAGATCAGTAGGTAGATGGGAAGGTAGGTTTGTGGGTCAGTAGGTGGATGAAGAAAGTGCAAGGGGAAATGGTTTTTTTGTGGGGTGTGCACAGACAGATAAAGGGATGGATGGAGCCTATGGGGATAGATGGGTGGATGAAGAGAGTCTGTGGGAAAGGA
>NW_005842917.1:344246-356412 GCF_000455745.1 Alligator sinensis
AGAGGACTTGTGGAAATGGATGGGTGGAAGGATGGAGTGGGCACATGGGGGGGTAGATGGAGGGGTGGCTAGAAGGGTTGCATGGGAAAGCATGGATGGATGAGGCAGGAGGAGATGGCTGGAGGGGTGGACAGACAGATGGAAGGGCTGCATTTGGATGGATAGACAGATGGAAGAAGCTTGAGGGGATGGATGGATGTGGGGTGGGAGGAAAGGAGGCAGCATGTGGGGATGGATGGATGGATGAACAGAAGGGAATGTGTGGATAGATGAGTTGTGTGGGGATGGATGGAGGGATGAAGGGGGCATGTGAGGACAGAGAAAGGGGCCTTATGGAAAGAAGTCCAAGAGGCTTGTCGGCTTGCCTCAAGGCAGAGCAGGATGGGGAAGCCCAGAGACAACCTGTTTGTGGCCAAAGCCGAGATGAAAACACTGTATTTTTGGCCAAGGGACAAGCACTGAGCCCTGGCTTCTGCTTGGGTCTGGCCGCTGCCCTTCTCTTGGGACAAGGTGTGTTTTGAGGAGGGGGGGTGGGGAGGGGTGGCCTGGCTGCACAATCAGCAAGGCAGGAGGGACTTTCTCCCCATCTTTTTTTCCCTTTCTTGTAGATGGAAAGAAGGTGTGTGGGGAGGTGGATGGCAAAGTGGGTGGGTGGACAGATAGATGGATGGAGGGGCACGTGGGGATGGCCAGGAACTGATCGGACGGGTGGGTGGCTGACTAGATGTGGTTGGATGGCCAGATGGGGATGGTTTGACTGGTCCTGGTGCCCCTCTGTAGTGTGACATCAAGCTGGATCTGCACCAGCAGGCCCAAAGCTCCTGCTAGAAGAGGTGGTAAATCTCATCTCTGGTGCCTGCCTTTGGGGTCAGCCTAGGAGCCTGGACGCCCGGGTTCTCTCCCTACCCTGGGAGGGGAGGGGGAGCATAGAAATCACCCTGTAAGCCAGACACCCCTGCCCCCAACCTTGGCTTGTCTGCAGTGTTTCACAGGACTGGGAACCAACCTAGGGTTGGCTCACAGCACCCCATGGTGGCCTGCAATGGTAGCATCAGCACTGGCTACGAGCATGCTATGGCCCAGATGTCTGGGTTCTGTCCTAGCTTGGGGAGAGGGGGGAGGCTGGTGGATCAGACTGGGGAGTGGGGAGAAATGGGAGTCCAGAGGCCTGGGTTCTCTCTCAGCTCTGAGAGGGGAGTGAGGTCTGGTGAGCTACAGCAGGGGCCTGGGGGCCCGCACACCTGGGTTCTCTCCTTTTCCTTGCAACCTGTAATGGGTATTTCCTCTGTCCCATGTTTCCCACCCCCTACCCACCTCGCAATGGGTGGAATGGGAAACCAGCCTTGTAACAGGACCAGCCTTGCAACACCTGGATGGGAGCCCTGGTTTGCAAGAACTCAACCTGCAATGGTAGGAGCTCCTACACCCCCTGCCTCCACCACCCAGGCCACGCTGTGGTTCAGGCCATACCAAAAGTTTTCCCCAATATGTGGTACAACCCAGGCAATGCTGCACGCATATGTCCCCTGCTCCTTATTGTGTGATACAGCCCGCACCATACCCCATACCCCTGGCACATGGTACAACCTAGGCTGTGCTCCACCCCATACCCCCCCCCCCCGCAAAGATGGTATCACCCAAGCCACTGTTTTTTCCCCCCAAATTTGATGATGACCCAGGCCACCCTCCCCACTATGATTCTGTGGTACAACCCAGGCCACCTTCTACCCCGCCATGTTGACGTGGTCTGACCCAGGCCACCCTCTCCCACCACTACGATGTGAGACAGCCCAGGCCACCCTCTCCCCTCCACAATTCTGTGGTATGACCCAAGGCATCCTCTCCCTCCCCACAACTGCACGGTATAACTTGGGCTATCCTCACCCCCCACAACAATAACTACAGTTAAATGGTATGACCTAGGTCACCTGCCCCCCTATGATTTTGTGGCATGACCCAAACCATTCTCACCCCACTAGGGTTACATGGTATGACCAAGCTACCCTCTCTCCCCACAAATACGTGGCACAACCCAAGCCACGCTACTTCTGCCCCACTCCCCCACCACGTGGTACAGTTCACGCCATGCTATACACTACAGTTGATGTAGCATCATAGGCCAGGCCCCCTCCTAGGGCCACAGCCCTGCTCCTGCCACACCCAAGGGGCCACACCCCCGTCTCACCTCTCCCGCAGACCACGCAGGCCCAGAGGACACAAGGGAGGGAGGCAGGTATTGGGGAAAGGGGTGGGGCATCTGGAGGGGGTGTGACTTCACTGAAGCCTTGTCCCTTGTGGGGATGTCTCCCTAGCAGGGCTCTGTACCCCCTGGTGGGCACTGGCTGGAGTGGGTGCCGGGGGCTTCATCGTCCTGGTCATCATCGTGGCCCTGTCTGTGTGTCTGTGCCGGGCTAAGAGGAGAGGTGAGGCCCAGGCGCGGGCACCAGGCTTCTCTGGGAGGAGGTTGGGAGCTGGGGGGTGAGAGCAGGGGGCCTGGCAGCTTGGACACTGGGCTCTCTGGAAGCAGGGTGAGGGCTGGGGGCTTGGAGCAGGGGACGCTGGGAGCCTGGGCACCTGGGCTCTCTCCCCACTCTGGAGGGGACTCGGGGGAGCTGGAATTCATGCCGCTTGGTTTCTTTTGCAGTAAGGAAGCTGGCAGCCCTGAAGGTAAGTGAGGCTGAAGGTTGGGATAGGGGCAGGGGCAGGGGGCTGCAGGTTGGGAGTGAGGGGCACCGTTAACCCCTTGCTGGACCCCCCTCCCCCTCCAGGGCGGCGCCAGAGAGGAGCAGCCTGACGTCCATTATGCCTCCCTCCAGAACCTGGGATCTGCCTCGGCCAAGGATGCAGGGCCCGAGCCCCCCCAGCCTCACAACCATGACTATGCCACTGTGGCTGAGCTGCGGCGGGGGCAGGAAGAGGCTGGGGGGAGAGAGGCAGGGGTGGAGGCTGGGCCATGTCCAGGGACAGGGGAAAGGGAAGAGGAAAGAGAAGAGGGGGACCCCCCAGAAGAGGTGAGCCAGGGCTGTGATGGCAGTGGGGAGCTGGAGGGTGCTGGGCAGCGAGGGGAGCCCTGAGGCTGGCCTGAGAACCCCAGTGTCTGGGCTCCCAGCCCCCCACTAGTGGTCAGCTCCCAGCCCTCTCCTCCCGGAGAGCCCAGGCATCCAGGCTCCCATCCCCCTCGGCACTCACCCCCCCAGTCGCCACCCCGCTCCCAGAGAATTCAGGTGTCCAGGCTCTCAGCCCCCCAGTCCCCTCTGGAGAGCCCAGGCATCTGGGCTCCCAGCCCCACCTCTCTCAGAGAGCCCAGGCATCCAGGATTCTTGGTGGGAAAAGCTGGGGTCCTGGGTTGTGGCTGGGTGCCCTGGTCCTGGCCCTGGGTGGTCGAGGTGGTGGTGGGGGCTTTTCTGCCCACTGTAATATACCAATCAGAAGCTGTAATAAAAGGTTGCTATGGAAGCTGTTGTGTTTCTGTGGTGCCAGTTGGGACCCCATCTAGAGCCAGCCGTAGCTCCTGTCCCTGTTATACGCAGCCCTTCTCTCGCCCTGGTCTCTAATGCCCCATTTCATCACTTTACCTCCCTCTTAGCATCAGCACAAGTGAGGAACCCAGGCATCTGGGTTGGCAGGAGGCTTGATCAGAGTCTTATTTCCCCCCACTACTGGAAACTCACCTTATTCTCCACCTCTCCCCTTCCCTGCTGGTCTTTTATACATGCCCTGCTGTCCCTATCTCACCAATCAGGGGCAGAAAGGGTATGGCCAGGGCAAGGACAATCATCAGTGATCACCCAATTGCCAATAATCAGTAGTCAATAAGCCATAAGCCAGAGGGATCCAATAACCAATCATTAATGAGTAATTAAGGGCATGACTATGCCACTGTGGCTGAGCTGTGGCGGGGGCAGGAAGAGGCTGGGGGGAGAGAGGCAGGGGTGGAGGCTGGGCCATGTCCAGGGACAGGGGAAAGGGAAGAGGAAAGAGAAGAGGGGGACCCCCCAGAAGAGGTGAGCCAGGGCTGTGATGGCAGTGGGGAGCTGGAGGGTGTCACTAATCAATACCAATGAATCAATGATCAATTGGTGGATTTTGATCAGTTCTCAATCAATGGCCAACAAGTGGGAGTCAATGAGAGTAGCTGGTAGCGTATAAGAAGCAGATAATAGGCACTGTAAAGGTAATGAGATTAATTGATCAATAATTTATAACTAATAATAAATAATCAATATCCAAACCATCATAAATAACCTATGAGGAGACAGTGGCCAGTAGTCCCTAGACAATAATCATTAACCAATAACCAGTCATCAGTAACCCATGAGGAAACTAGCCAGTAAACACTGACCAATAATCAATAGCCAATCATCAGTCCTCAATAACCAGTGAGGAGGCAGTGGCCAGTGACCCCAAGCCAATAATCAATAACCAATAAGGAAACAGTAGCCACTAATCTCTAGCCAGTAATCAGTAATTAATCAACAGTCATCAATTGCCAGCGAGGAAATTGTAGCCACTAATCATTATGCAATAATCAATAGCGAATCACAGGTCATGAATAGCTAATGATGAAATGGTAGCCAGTAATCATTAACTAATAATCAATAGCCAGTCACTGGTCATCAATGGCCAATGAGGAAATGTAGCCAGTAACCCCTAGCCAATAACCAATGACTCCATTGCCAGTTATCAATAACCAATGAGGAGACAATGGTCAGCAACCTCAAGCCAATAATCAAAGACCCCACCACCAGCCACCAACAGCCAATAAGGAAACAGCAGCCAACAATCACTAGCCAGTAATCAAGAGGTAATCACTAGTCTTCAGTAGCCAGTGAGGAAACAGTAGCCAGGAAGCCCCAGCCAATAATCAATATCTCAGTTGCCAGTCATCAATAACCAATGAAGAGACAGTGGCCAGTAACCGCTAGACAATAATCAATAACCCAATCACCAGTCACCAGTAGCCAATGAAGACACAGTAGCCAGTAGCTATCAATCACTAACCAACAATCAATAGGCAATTTCCAGTCACGAATAACTAACGAAGAAATTGTAGCCAGTAATCACTAACCAATAATCAATATCATCAGTCATTAGTAGCCAATGAGGAAACAGTAGCTAATAATCAAGCCAATAATTACTATTCAGTAGCTGATGGAGCCGTTTGGAAAATTAAATGAAAATGTATTCATTCTGATGTTTCCACGTCAATTTCATCCCAAATATGGGAATATTCAAATGTTTCCTCCCTGGAGATGGAAATTTGGGAGAAAAATGGATCAGGAAACAGAAAAAAAAAAATCCTCTTGAATAATCATTAGGATCTGGCCCATGATTGGCTGGGACTGTTGTCATCAGACACATAACAAGACTCCTTCCTACTATCAGCCAATGAAGAGGAGAGAGGAAGACGGGTCTTTTTCGGGGAGGGGGCGTGTGATGGGTGAAGAAATATGGTAATGGTGGATGGTGAGGAGACCAGGTTTCCACCAGGGAGAAGATGTTCCTTCTGTTTCTACTGGCCGGCAGGACGGACATCGGCAGTCAGGCAGGAGGTGCTCTGGAGGTGGGGGACACGCCATTGCCCTTGTCTGGCCGCCATGTTGTATCAGGTCCTGTCTCCCCTCTGGGGCCCTGTGTTGCCTCTTCCTGCACTTCCAGGGGCTTCGTTGGCTCCACCCACTCCTGCTCCCTCCCCAATCCTAATCCCCCTTCCACCCAGGCTCTGCCCATCCCTCCCCCCTCCCCTCCCCATGGCTCCTGTTTTCATTCTGCCCCCTCCCCCGCCCCGGCCACTCCCACTCACAACAGCCCCCACCCACAATTTCCTGTGGCAAGCAGCGCATGTTGTATGCTAGCAAATATGAGCGGCAATGAGATCAGCCTGCTCCCACCCCCGTTCTCTGGTTCTGGGGCAACACCGTCCTGCCCGCAGGGTGTAAGAAGGCACCCATGGCTTATTGCCCCCCCAATGGAGCAGGGAGTATCTTGCCCCATAAACACCCTGAGGGCACCAGTGTTTTCAAGGATTGATGGTTGCTCCCTGGTCCAGCCTGTCCCCAGTCGTTCCAAGGGGTGCATGGTAGGTGGGGAATTATGGTAATTTCCTAAAGGCTGTGGCACCTTTAAGGGATTGCGGCCCAGTATGGGAGGGGGAAGGGGGTCAAGGGTCCAGATGAAGTCTGGGCTAATGCCAAGTGGGGGCGGGAGAGTCCTGACCTATTCCAGAATGCCCTGGGGGGCATTGACATGGGGCAGGGGGGAGGCAGTGGGGATGGGAGAGTCTGGGGGCCTGCACTCCCGACCTGCAGCCCCCAGCCTCCCTCAGCCCTGCCGGTGCCCCTCACTCCCAACCTCCTGCCCCTCCAGCCCTGCTGGTGCTCTTCACCCCCAACCCACAGCCCCATGTCCCCCCAGCCTTGCCAGTGTGCCCTCGCTCCTGTTGTGGGAGAAAACTCCCTGGTGTTCATTGTCTAGCTGGCTTAGAGACCAGACAATGCGGGTGAAGGGGTAACTGCAGTTTATTTATTCAAGTAAAGACCATAAAACAGCAAAGAGGTAAAATGGCCCCGACTTAAGGGTGAGGCTGTCTTTTATACATTTTCTAACAAGGAAAACTACAAGGTTATTGAATATGCAATACTTATGGTCATCATCTCCTTACATGGTGCATTACAAATCTCAGTACTTTTCCAAAAGAAAAAAGTTAGTGTTATCTTACACATTCCAATCTGTTTTCCTGTACTCCGCTGTACCATCTTCTTCCCTCTGGGCCCCCCTTATCTTATCTCACTCCTAGCTGCAGCTGGTACTCAGTACACAGACTTAATTTCTGCTTTTTTCTAACAAAATGGTTAAGGCACTTGACATAAGAAAATGGTTGGCTTAGCTATCATTCTGTCTTGTGGTCAGCAACATTGCTAGGCCACAGGTCATGCCTTGTGTTTAGCTACAAAGCTAATACTATTTAATAATTTAAATTATTGTTAACTTAACAGTATACTACAGAAAACTATTTTATTTCAGGGTAAAAACAAACTTGCCCATCACAATCCCCCCTTTGTTCCAAACTTTTAAAAGTTTTGGAACACACTTTTAAGTATTCATGCTCTTGTGGAGTTAGGCCTTGATGATTGTTGCTGGGTATTTGTATGAGCTGACCATATATTTTTACTTGTCTTTGTATCATCTGTTGCCCCAAAGAACACAAACACTGAAAACAGCATAACAGACAGACTATAGTTATAACTATTCTAATTATACTTAGCACAAAAGGTCTAAGCCATCCCATAAGGGAAGGGAACCAACCAGTAAACCAGTTAAGAGATGCATCTTTGGGGATTTTAGCTACATTTTCGGCATTTTGGATATGTACAGCTGCATCATCGAGGTGGTTTTGAACTATGGTAAAAGAGCTGTTAACCCATACACAACATTCTGGTCCGATGACTGTGCAAGCACCTCCCTGGGCAGCTAGGAGGAAATTAAGAGTTACGCGATTCTGAATTAACATTTGTCGGAGTTCTTTTTGAGTGTTAGCTAAAGCTGCGACAGCTTTTGAAAGTTTTTGGTGGCCTACCCTGTATTCGTGGGCCATTATTTTAATTACAGCTTGGAGACGCAAGGTGTATCGTCCAAGACAGGAAGCACCTACTCCAGGGAGTATAGCGGCTAGGGAGTACCCAATAAGTTTTCCTGTGGTAAGTGGTTCTTTGAAATTACCTTCTAGCATATCTCGGCTTTTCGACAAATCCCTCTTGTTTCGCCACCTGCCCCATGGAAGGTGTGTGGCGAAGGACGTAGAGGGTCTTAGCAGTGCCGGATAGCAGATACCTTTTCCTTTGGCGGGGATTTTATAGTAGGCGTAAGAGCCAAAGACCCAATATTGCCCCTCTAATGCAGTGAGGCCTGAATACTTGCGGGGTAGATGGCTACCATTTCCTAATCCTAGCACTCCTCGTCCACCTTTTGATTTAAAGGAAGGATTTGTAGTTCCATTGAAAAAGCACTGTCCCCGGGAGGTATCATGATACGAACAATACTACAGGGCATTCTTTAAATCGGGGATAGGTTTGCATTCAGGATTAATGCCATTGGTTAAGTCTTCCTTGCTGTAAAAGTCATTGTAAGAGCTGCAAAAGGTAGGAGTTTGTGTATGATTATTACGCCAATCTCCTCCAGTAGAATCAGTATAATAATGACGACATGTGCTAGTACCTAAGTTTAAACAGGAACTTCTAGAACAGTTTACGTGGAAGCACCACTCTCCAACTACTGGTATAACTAAGTAGTACTCTTGTTTATTCGGTTCCCAAGTTTTGTTAGGGAGATTGGGGTCACTAGATGGATTTAGGAGTGATTCTACTAGTCCCAAGGGGGTAGGAATCATAGGGATCCCTCCTCGAGCGTGGAGAGGGAGATGGCTACATGCCCAGCAGTTACTATGGTTTTCTGCTGAACTACAGCAATGTGAGGGAGGATACCAGCGGGCAATGTTGACTTTTCTGTCTATTTCAGAGAGTTTGATTGAATTGCTTATCCAGACAGGAAAACTGCGGGTGCCAGGATTAGCACATTTGCAACAATTGGTAGCTATAGTTGACCCTGTAAAAGACTTATTTCTCCAGTAAACAGAAAGATTAGAAATAACATAGTTATAAAAGCCATATTATAACAGAAATCAGCACAAACAGTATAAACAACCCTGCAGCTCTGGTGATTACTCTGTAGAAGCAAAGGATAGCCGAGGCCTCAGAGAGAGATGCTTTAGATAAGAGGAAGACGGCTGTAAAGTTGTCTTGAAGACACAAAACAGATAGCCCATAGGCGGGAAAAGCTAGTTTGGGAAACTCTTTGTCTTGAATCTATAAAAGATTAATTGCCTTTTGCTGTAAGGCAGAGAGCCAGGGGAAATTTTCTCTTTAACTGTCTCTCCCTTTAGCTATTGAAATAAAGTTTCTACCTGACCTGATCCCAGATTCTACAGCATGTTTTTTCCACGACAGTTTTTTTTAGGACAGGTAACGGTTTTGAAGTGTTTGGTTTTGAAGGTGTCTAAAGGACACTGCACTTAAAACTCGTTTTTTTTCTTTTTGGGTTTGGTAGTATCTCAAAAGGGTGACAGTTCATTGGCAAACTTTGGTCAGTTTGAGTTTTTTGTCTGAAAGTGGACTACTAATCCAAGAACCATTTGATGTTTCGTCTGCTTCTGGTCTACCCTTGTCACGGTCAGGTAGACAGGCGGTGCTCCCGCGAAGTCCGCAGTCGTCTCCTTCTGGCTTCCCCTTTTCCAGGTCGGGGAAGCTCGCGTTGGAGCCGATCCTGAGCTCTGGTGAAACTTCTGTCTTCTTTGTACGAGTATAATGAATTCAGTTGTCTTTTTCTGCTACCTTTACGGTGGTGTGGGAAGTGAGGAGGATTTGATAAGGTTTTTTCCACCTTGGTTCAAGAGGAGACTGTTTTCAAGTTTTTATATACACCCAGTTTTTAGGCTGGACGTGATGTGCTGGAACATCGGCAGGTAAGAGTTGGCTTAAAACAGCATATCTATGGAGAGATTTTAACTGAAACTGTAGAGATAAAATATAAGAGGTGAGTCCTTTATTGCCTAAAAGAGAGGAGGTGTGAGCCGGTAATAAGGGGGAATGTTGGGGAACAGGGTATCCAAACAGTAGCTTGTAAGGGCTGAGCTTTAGTTTTCTCCTGGGGTGAAGAGCTAGTGGGAGAGCCTTAGTCTATTTTAACCTGCGTTTAGCACATAGCTTTTTAATTTTTGTTTCAGGGTTTGATTCATTCTCTCTACTTGTCCTGAGCTTTCTGGGTGCCAAGGGGTATGGAATTTCCATTCTATTCCTAAGAAGCTGGTCAGAGTTTTGTTTATGTCAGCAGTAAAATGTGATCCTTGATTGCTTTCAATGACACGTGGTGGACCAAACCTGGGTATAATTTTGCTAAGGAGCACTTTTAATACTTGTTGCGCTGTAGCTTTTCTGGTGGGGAAGGCTTTTACCCACCCCGTGAGTTGGTTAACAGTTACTAGGAGGTTTTTGTACCCATTGTCTTTAGGCATATTAGCAAAGTCTACTTGTAGTTTTTTAAAGGGAGTGTAAGTCTAAGGGCAGGCTCCGGAGGGTCTTGATCTTTTCTCTTTGATATTAAACCTTTTGCATATATTGCAGTGTTCTAAAAGCTTCTTTTGTTTCTTGGTAGACTCCGGGTGCGTAGAACAGTCTATTAGTGATTGCAGCAAGTTTTTCACAACCTAAATGCTTGCTTTGATGGAGTTGTTGTAGATAAGGTTTAAGGGCTGCTTTAGGTAACACTATCTTTCTCTATCTTTCTGTCCTTTTTTGTTTTTTAGCTACTTTATTTCACAAAAGATCAGGTACAGAAAGCAAAAAACCATCAAACTCACTAGAGAGAAACTATTCCAGGACATTCAGAACTTCACACCGTGACAAACACTTTTGCAGTAACACATATCATGCCTAACATGCCATATAGCTCTTGAGAAACGAGCAGTTTTACTCTTCTCTGTCTTATAGTACACGTGCAAAAACTTTCGGCATTTTAGCCTAAGAATAAAAAACCAATGCAGCCTGGTTCACCGTCACTAGGTAGAGGTAATAGAGTAGCCGGATTCAGGGTATTGCATCTTTTTATGACTAGGTTTGTGGCTATTAAAAGTGTGGTTTCATATTTGTTCATTCTCTGATGAGAAAAATGTTGAGTGTTTTATTTGGAGGAGGAGGAGGGCTACTGCGTTTATTGTTGCAGCTGCTGTCACTGAACGAAGGCAGCTTACTCCCCCCTTTGCCACTGGATTTAACTGTGCAGAGAAGTAAGCTACGGGCGGCTTTATGATTTTAAAAGACTGGTTTTTCCTTTTGTTTTTCTTTTTTTCTTTTTTCTTCCCTTTCTTCCCTTCCATTAAAGTAGCAATGGCTAAGTTTTCTGCCATGGATTTACCTTCAACACCTTTAGTGTCATGTTGTAGTTTCTTTCTAATATCTTCGCTAGCCTGACTTATGAACACAAGTCTTAACACAGGCAAAGTGGCAGGTGACTCGGGATCTATGTTTTCATACTGGCGTATGGCTTTACAGAGTCTTTCAAAGTAGTCTAAGGGAGTTCTTCTGGACTCTGAACAGTAGATGTTATTTTAGACCAGTTTGTAGTTTTATCCCCTGCTTTTCTAAGTTCTTTTAAGATATTTTCTTTTAATATTCGTATTGAATTCTTCCCCCTTCTTCATTTAAATTTTAGTCTGGATCTTGCCTGGGTATGCCATTGGGCAGGGGGTAGTTTTGCTGATGCTGATCGGCTAAAATTTGATCGGCATGGCGTAGCACTTGGGTTTTCTCGTCTGAGGTTAAAAGGCTTTTGAGAAGCTGCATGATGTCTGACCAGGAGGGGTTATGAGTCATGAAGATGGTTTTGAAGTGCCTCAGAACTACTTCGGGATCATCTCTGAGCCTGGGGGTATTTTCTTGCCAATTTAAGAGGTCGGTGGTGGAGAACGGAGTGTGTGTCCAGTGACTGACAACTTCTTCACCCTCGCCAGGCACAGGGTATTTTCTTAGGGGAGCCAGAAGATTAGGGGCAGTTACCCGCTGTCGGAGGCGATTTGCTATGGGAGTGGTACTGGAAACCGGAGAGGGATCTCCCGATTCATCTCCGGATCCAGGACTCCGGGTTTCCGGGGGAGGCAGCCGAGATGGTGCCTCTCCAAGATCCCCCAGTCCCTCGTCAGGTGGTTCTTGTTCAGTGTCCCGAAACTGTGGGTTATGGGGCCTAGGCATGGGTCTATAATCATCCTCTGAATATGAGGGTGGTGCAGATGCTCTGGGACATCGAAGGGGAGCTAACAAATTTAGGGGAGGTACAGGAGTTGGGGTGACTGATGAGAACTTAGACCGCTTACTGGTAATATTGCCCCACAAATACCAATAATCCATTTGACCGGGGCGGAGGTCCTCCAAGATTTTTCGCAAGGCAGTTAAACGATTTGAGTCAAATGATCCATTTTCTGGCCATTGTCTTCCCAAATCTAACTGAGACGTATAAGACGTCCAGTTAGTCAAACAGAGTTCTGCCATACGAGACTTGGATAGTCCTGCCCGTCCCTCCAAGTGTTTTCAATTCCTAATCATATAATCAAGGGGTGAAT
>NW_005842917.1:356556-358042 GCF_000455745.1 Alligator sinensis
TCTTGAGTCCGAGACCCTAGTCATTGGCCGTTATAACAGCATTTCTACCTTATATCCGTGTCTTTCGCCTTTCGGCTAGGCTGCTGGCTCTAACAGCATTTAAAGTAGCAGACAGATACCCTTAAAGACTGCTCTCAAAGTCCTCTAGAGAAGTAAAGGTGGGACTCAAACCCACAATTAAACAAAGAATAAAGGTGGGACTCAAACCCACAATCAAACAAAAACTAAAGGTGGGACTCGAACCCACTATAAAACAAAAACAAGACCAAAGTATCTCTAAAGGATTAACCAGAAACCAAAGCCCTGGAGCAACCAGAAATTGAACCAAAAACCAAAAACATACAGACCTGAGGTACTCACCGGCACCGTCCCTTTACCCGATTTAAGGATCCTGCCTTATTGGTCCCGAGGGGACCGTCCACCTCCCGAGACTGACCCAAATAGGTGAACTCACCTGGTGCGCGCTGGGGTGTCAGGGGGTGGAGGTCTCCAAAGGCTCCAAGCTAGACGAGTCCCATCTGGGGTGCCAAATTGTCGTGGGAGAAAACTCCCTGGTGTTCGTTGTCTAGCTGGCTTAGAGACCAGACAACGCGGGTGAAGGGGTAACTGCAGTTTATTTATTCAAGTAAAGACCATAAAACAGCAAAGAGGTAAAATGGCCCCGACTTAAGGGTGAGGCTGTCTTTTATACATTTTCTAACAAGGAAAACTACAAGGTTATTGAATATGCAATACTTATGGTCATCATCTCCTTACATGGTGCATTACAAATCTCAGTACTTTTCCAAAAGAAAAAAGTTAGTGTTATCTTACACATTCCAATCTGTTTTCCTGTACTCCGCTGTACCATCTTCTTCCCTCTGGGCCCCCCTTATCTTATCTCACTCCTAGCTGCAGCTGGTACTCAGTACACAGACTTAATTTCTGCTTTTTTCTAACAAAATGGTTAAGGCACTTGACATAAGAAAATGGCTGGCTTAGCTATCATTCTGTCTTGTGGTCAGCAACATTGCTAGGCCACAGGTCATGCCTTGTGTTTAGCTACAAAGCTAATACTATTTAATAATTTTAATTATTGTTAACTTAACAGTATACTACAGAAAACTATTTTATTTCAGGGTAAAAACAAACTTGCCCATCACACTCCCAACCTACAGCCCCCTGCCCTGCTGTTGCCCCTTCCACCCAGCCCGCAGCCCTTGCCAGTGTCCCTCACTCCCTAACTGCAGCCCCCTGACTCCACCAGCCCTGCTGGTGCCCTTCACTCCTGCCCTGCAGCCCCCTGTTGTCCCCCCCAGCACTGCTGGTGACCCTCACTCTCAACCTGCAGCTCCCACCAGCCCTGGCACTCTCTGCCCACATGTCATTTCTCAACTAGGACTTTAGTCCTGGAAAATAAGTGGGAAAATCCCAGTATTTGGACATTGGGCAGCAAACAGAGATAAAGTTCTAGGAGGGGAGGGGGGGGCTGGGGGGTGAGAGCGGG
>NW_005842917.1:358139-358429 GCF_000455745.1 Alligator sinensis
AACCTGGACACCTGGGTTCTCTCGGGGGAGAGCCGGGGCTGATGGGCTACAGCAGGTGTTGGGGGGTGGAGGGCTGGGAGCCCAGATGCCTGGGATCTATTTGCCTGACCAAAGGTGCTGCGGGGGTGGGAGGAGGGATGGAGAGAGGGAAATCCCCACCCCCTGGGTCCCACCTTATATAGGGGGGCAAAGCTGGGGCCCGGCAGTCTCCCAGCTGGATCATGGGACCCCGCGGTGCCCCTCTGTGGGTGCTGTGGCTGGCGGCAGCCGGGGGCCTTTGCACCCACAGC
>NW_005842917.1:358602-359671 GCF_000455745.1 Alligator sinensis
GGCTTTCTTCCTGGAGAAGCACCCACGCCACGGCAAAGCCCACAGCTCCCCAGGCAGCCTCGAGAAGCTGGACCCCCTCACGGCCAGCAGCCTCATCAAAGCCTACTACGGAGGTGGGCAGGGCAGAGAACCCAGACATCCGGGCCCCAGGTCCCAGACCCTGCTCCCACCCTCCAGAGAGCCCAGCCCCACCTGCTCTCACCGCCCAGCCTCCCCCGCCTCCCCTCCCCGGGAACACAGGTGTCTTGACCCCCCGCCCCCGATCTCTCCCAGCTGACGTCTCCGCTAGTCGCCTGGACAAAGTCCTGGACGCCTTGATTGCTGCGAACAACCAGGTGGAAGCAGAGATCCAGACAGACCCAGCGCACTACTTCTACTGTGAGGAGATTGCCAAGGGTAAGGGGCACTGGGGCCGGACGCCTGGGTTCCTGTCCAGCTCGGGGGGCAGAGGCAGGAAGGGGGTGCTTGCCAGGCTGGCTGGCCTATGACAGGGGGGCACTAGGGGCTGCTGTGCTGTGTGGGGGATGTCTCCCTGACACCGAGCACTTGCTTGCAACATCTCTTCCTGGGCTAGGGGGGCATGGGGGGCCTGGACACTTGGGTTCCTTCCCTGGTGTGGGCAGGGATAAGCTCTATACCCAGCCTGACGGGCCCCGGAGCCAGTCCCAGCTCCTGTCCCCATTATACCCAGCCTGACAGGGCAGCTGTGACCTGGGGCTGTGCCAGGTCAGTCTCACCTCCAGGCATACCGCAAGACTCTCCTGGATGAGGCCCGGAAGGAAGGCAGCATGGACGGAGCTCGGGTCAGCGCCGGGAAAGCTCTTCACATCCTGCAGAAGTTCTACAGCAACAGCAACTGGGTGGAGATGGGGCGGGGGGTCCCCTACGAGCACCTGGGTATGGGGGGCTGTGAGTCGGGAGTGAGGGGCACCAGCAGGGCTGGGGGGCGGGGGGCGAGGGCTGTGGGTCGGGGTGAGGGGCAGCAGTGGAGCCGGAGGTTGGCAGGGGGTGGTGGGTCCGGAGTGGGTGACATGTACATGGGAGGCTGTGGGGTGGGTGTGAAGGGCAC
>NW_005842917.1:360005-382865 GCF_000455745.1 Alligator sinensis
AGGGTCACCAGCAAGATGGGGTTGAGAGTGAGAGGTACCAGCATGGCCCAGGGGAGCAGGGTACTGTGGTTTGGCAGTGAGGGGCACTGGCAGGGCCAGTGGGCTGCGGGTCAGGAGTGAGGGGCAGCAGCAGGGCTGGGGTGGGGCAGGGGCCTGTATGTCAAGAGTAAGGGGCACTGGCAGGGCTGGGGGGGCCTGTGGGTCAGGAGTGAGGGGCACCAGTCAAGCTGGAGGCCCCTTAACCCCCCTGTTGTATGCCCCAGGGGCGGGTTCTTGTGCAAGGACAATCTGCTGGTTACCGACATGCTCACGAGTGGTTACAGGAGCTGGAAGGCCTGCGGGAAGAAGCCCCCAGGTGAGGTCTCTCCTGCACTGAACACTTGCTCACACCCTCTCCCCCATTACAGGCCACTAGGGGGTGTTGGGGCCCCACCAGTGCCCCTCACTCCGACCCGCAGTCCCCAGCTGCTAGGTAGGTGGGGAGAGGGCAGCTTAACCCTGATGGGGACTTTCCTGCCTCCCCCCTACCCCAGGCAAGTGCAGCCATGGGACCCCTGATGACATCACCAGCAGGTCCGCGCCCACTGGGGGCATCAACAAAGAGACCTGGGACCCAGTGATGTCCCCCCACCATGACTTGCACCTTCAGGCTGCCAGGCTGGCCATCCAGGCCACCCGGGACTTCTTTGTGGCACCAGGTGAGAGAGACCCCCGCCTTGACCTGACTAGTGCTCCCTCACTCCTGACCCAAAGCCCCCTGCCCCGCTCCAGCCTGGCCAGTGCCCCTTACTCCTGACCTGTAGTCCCCTGGTGCCCCTCACTCCCAACCCGCAGCCCCCTTACCCCCCCATCCTAATTGGTGCTCTTCACTCCTGGTTTGCACCCCCTGCCCCCCCAGCCTCACTAGTACCCCTCACTCCTGAACCAAAGCCCCTTGTCCCCACGCAGCCTTATCAGTGCCCTTCACTCCTGACTGAAAGCCTCCTGCACCCCCTACAGCCTGTTAGGTGCCCCTCACTCCTGACCTGCAGCCCCCCACTTCCATCGGTTTCCCTCACTCTGGACCCCCAGCCCTCTCCACCCTCCTGGTGTCCCTCACTCCTAACCTGCACAGGCTACGGGTTCCTGGATAAGGTGGGTGAGACAGCCTTCCGGAGCTTCTTCAACCTGGCCACCTATTCCCTGACCTTTGTGGTGGATACTACGGGCAGCATGTCCGAAGAAATTGCCTGGGTCAAGGACCACTGCCTGGAGCTGCTGCACAAGTACGCCGGGTCCCCTGATGCCCCCCACAACTATGTGCTGGTACCCTTTAGTGACCCAGGTGAGCCTCTCCAGAGCTGTAGCTCCTGTCCCTGTTATACCAAGCCTGATGCCCCACCACAAAGTTATCTCACCCACAACCCAAACCAGAAGCCCCATGTGTATTTTTCTGAGGTAGAAATATACCCAAAAGATTTCCCCCAGGTTTAAGACTTAGGGAGCAATGAGAGCCCCAAAGCTGCACCTGCTTAACTGAAGCTGAAATCCTAGATGCAGCTGACAACAGATCTTGGGGTGGGGGGTGAAGGATGGGATGTAGGAGTATTGAAAAAAGTTAAAGACTTTCTCAGACAATGAAATAGGAGGAGAGAGACTGGGGTAGAGAGCAGACTGCAATATTGCCCTGAGAAAGGTGTGCTTGGTTAGTGGACGTTGGAGGCTATTAAAAAGTAGGGACAGTCATTAACCAGCGAGTGAAGAATGAGGAGCTGGGAAGCCCATGGACTTCCCTCGATGCCTGAATAGACATGCCCCAGCTGTTGCGCTGTAGACAATCACAGTCTGGGGAGGGGGCAGGTTTTCTATCACGGGTAGAAAATCATAATCCCTGGTTACATACACCCATCCTTTTTCACACACCCCAGACTTTGGGCCGGTCTTTGTCACGGAGAATGTGAAGGAGTTCCAGGTGGCCATCGAGGCACTCACAGTGTCCGGAGGAGACGATTGTCCGGAGATGGCGCTGAGTGGATTGGAGCTGGCACTGAGAGCCAGTGAGCCAAGGTGATCCTCCCTGGGGTTGTTACAGGTGGCTGTTGCCCCAGTGCCCCACCCCAGAGCCAGCTGCAGCTCCTGTCCCTGTTATACCCAGGTCTAAGATCTTCACCTTCACGGATGCTAGCGCTAAGGACATCGATAAGATGGATGTGGTCAAGATGCTCGTGGAGTCCAAAGGCAGCCAAGTTAACCCCCTCCTGACTGGGGTGTGCCATGAGGACCGCGCCATCCGGGGTGAGACCTGGATTCAGTCCGGGCCTGATCCTGGGGGGATGGGAATGGGGCACGGGTTATTCTCCTTCCAGGGGGTCCTGATCTCAGCCCAAATTTGGGGTGAAAGGAGCAGGGATTGTCACTCTGGAGGGGGACCCAATCTGGGCCTAATCCTGGGGGGATTGGGGCTATAACCTTCTAGGGGGCCCTAATCCTGACTTGATTCTTGGGGGGAAAGGAGCTGGGGTGGCCACCCTTCTGACATCTCCAAGCTGGGGATAGGTGGTGGGCGTTGTTCTCCTCCCCAGAGGGTCCCAATTTTGGCCCGATCCTGGGGGCAGGCTCTGGGGGTCGAGGAGGGGTCTGGATCCTACTCTGCCTATGTTTTTCTCTGCAGAGGCCCCCAGGCCCTTCACCAACGTCTTTGAGGAGCTGGCCTGGCTCTCGGGTGGCTTCTATGTGCTCACGACCAAGGCGAAGCTCCCCGAGCTGCTGGGGGTGATGGAGCTGGCCCTCAATGCTGCCCCTGTCACTGTCATCCGGGGCCGGCTCAGGGGGGACCCGATGTACTTCTCTGTGGATGATGCCCTGAGTGAGTTCACAGTCTCCATCCGCAGCCTGGAAGGGGCCAGGGCCGAGGCCTTCTCGCTCACTCTTCAGCAGCCTTCAGGTGATCCACGTGGCTGGGACGTCCCCCAGAGCCAGCTGCAGCTCCTGTCCCCGTTATACCCAGCTCTGCCCCCTCCAGAGCCAGTTGCAGCTCCTTATCTCTCCGCAGGCACTGCCCCACCTGACCTAACCACGGTCATTGCCTCGGTTGACCGGCAGGTCGTCAAGGTCCCCCGTGTGGCTGAGACAGGGATGTGGAAACTGACAGTGGTTCCCAGCGGATACTATGAAGTGGAGGTTGGGGGCAAGAGCCTGCTGGACATCAACATCCAGCTCCTGGAGGGCACCCAGGACCTGATGCTGCCCATCCAGGGCCGGCCTGTCCAAGGTGACCCCACAGCAGGGCTGGGAGCCTGGATGCCTGAGTTCTCTGGGAGGGGAGGAGAGGGTGGCTGGGGGGCATCTAGGGGATGCTGTGGCCACTCTGATGCCCCCCCCATGACCTGTTGCCTCCTTCCCAGGGGGTAACTACACGGTCTCAGTGAGGCTTCAGGGTGAGGACCTCGGTGCCCGCCCCCAGCGCCTGGTGATTCTTGACTCTACTTTGACCCCTGTTGATGCCATCCCCTTGGTCCAGCGGCGCAATGCCCAGAGCCATGTCCTGGGCCTGGCACGTCTCAGCCTGCACCACCCGGTACTGCCCACCCTGCTCTCCCCTCCCCCTATCTGCCCCCTCCCCCTTCCCTCATCCTGTCTTGCTCTGTCCCACCCCCTTCCTCTTCTCTTGACCCCGCTTCCCCCCTCTCCCTCCTAACCCTCTTTCCCATCCTGCCTTTATCTCCTCCTCACCTTACCTCAGCCCCTCTCCCCCACAGGTCACCATTCTCCTTGTTGAGGGGCAAACTGGGACCGGGGTCTCTTTCAGCCGCCTCCACCCCACGCCCGTGACTGCTGCAGCCGTGCTGCTGGCGGCCTTGGAGGGGCAGAACAGTGAGTCCCAGGGCATGGAGAAAAGGGGCAGGAAAGGGGAGAGAGGGGCTGGATTTCAGCCTTGACTTTTCCCCGCCTATCTGGGCCTCCATAAACAGCCCCCAGCTGGTCCCTAGATTTACCCCACCTCTCTGCTCCCCCCCTCAAACCATCCCTATCACCTGTCCCACCTACTCCCCCCAACAGCCACTCTCCACCCTGGGGACACCACCACCCTCCAGGTGCAGGTCTCAAACTCCGGGCCTGAAGACACCTTCAGCTTCTCAGTGAGGGATGAATTGGGGCTGCTGCAGAGCTTTGAGCCATCCTCGGTGACCCTGGCATCTGGGGAGAGCCTGGTCCTCTACGCCAACTTCACCGCCCCTAAGAACTTCTCTGGCTTTGCCTCCAGGTGGGTGGAGGATCTTTCCCTCTTTTCCCTCCATCACACAGAGACTCCGTCCCCCCTTGCATGGGAAACTGGGGTAGGGACATTGCTTTGGGGGCTTGGCCCACTTGCCGGGGGGAGGGGAGGAGTTTTCACAAGGAGGTGGCCATGTAAGCCCCTCTTTCATGTTGGCACACTGCTATTCTCATGTGGACTTTGGTCATCTTGGCTGGTGAACCATTTTTTCATAAGGGCATATTGTTCTTTTCACTAGCAGCCAGCCACAAGTCCCCCTTTTCTTGTTAGGAAGACTGCTTCCATGTGGTTATGTCGGTTCATGAATCACTTTTTCACAAGGGCAGTGAGCTGTTTTCATGGAGAGCTAGTCATGTGCTACCATGAACCTCTCTTGCACGTTGGCCAGGTGCTATTTGCATGTGGGCTTCAATCGTTGTGGCTTGTGAACCATTTTCCCACAAGGGCAAGAGGTTACCTGGGGACAGCTGTGCATCACGATGAGCTTCTCTTTCCCATCACTGAGGTGCTATTTTCACATGGGCTTCAGTTGTCTTGGTTGTGAACCACCTTTTCATGAGGGCAAGGGGTTATCTGGGGTCAGCCGTGTGTCACTGTGGGTCTCTCTTTCACATCAATGAGTAATATGTCCTCCCAGAAACAAAACATCCAGGAATTATGGCATCCTAGGATATCTGGCTGACACACCTGGAACTTCCTGGTGCCACACTTCCTGGATACTCTGTATTCCTGGGAGGATTTACTCAATGCCATACATTCAGCTAGGACTCTGGAAAACCATCCTCACGCCCACAGTGCCATGTCTTCCCAAAACCAAGGAGCGTATTATGTGCATGACATTATGGTGAATTGCCTGGCCTTTCTAGACATCTTCCACATTTCCAGACACTTGTGGAAACTTGTTGCTAAAACTCAACTCCACCCAGAAATTTTACCCAAATTTAGGCCTTCCTAGACATCCCCCACATTTCTAGAAACTCTTGGAAACTTGTTGCTAGAATTCAGGGTATTTTGCCCAGAAATATGGCCCCCAAACCTTGGTGTTTTGGGAGATCTTCCACATTTCCAGACACTTGGAGAAACTCATTGCTAGGACTCAGGATATTGTGCCCAGAAATTTTACACCCAAAATTGGAATTCTCCTCCAAAAAGGTTCTGCTTAGGCAACCCCATTTGGGAAATGGAAGAGAATAGCCACAGAAATGTCCATCATAACAGCTTCCCCTTCTTTATTTTTGCCAATTTTTTTATGTTCACCATCAAAATTGTAAGGGAAATCCTGATTGTGGTCATCATTGATGGTGTTTATCGTTCATCATGTGCCCTGTGGCTGGGAGGAGCCTGGGATGGTAACCCCAATCTCTACATTGCCTTCCAGCATTGCAACATTCAGTGCCCGGGGTGGATCAGCACAGAACTACATAAAAGTCCCCCTGATTGCCGTGCCAGAGGCTGCCCAGGTGGGTGGATCCTACTGCCTGGCCAACCATGGCTTGGCGTCCACAGTGATTCATTGCATAGAGCCCAAGAAACTATAGATCACCAATAATTGATCAATGATCAATCAAGTAACCAACCAACCAATCAGGCACCATAACTGATGATCCATCCTGACACATGACAGATGCTTGGTCAACACTAACACCAATAATCAATCAGACAATGATCTATAACCCACAATGCATAATCAATTGCCATGAATTAATCAATACTGACCTATGACAGATGACTAATCAACAGCAAGATGAATAATCAATCAACCAATCATTCACCAACTATAATCCACAATCCATATTGAATTGCTATGAAATCATCAATACAGACCAATGCCAGGTGATTGGTCAACAGTAACACCAATGATCAATCAACCATTCAATGGACCATCATGTATAGTCCACATCCCATAACTGATTGCAGAGAATTCATCAATACCCACCCATGATGGATGATTGGTTGCCAGTAGCACTAATAATTGATCAAAGATAAAAAAAACAACCAATGGATCAATAATCACAACCTATAATCTATAATCCATTACTGCTGGCTGCAAATTCATCAGTACTGGCCTATGACAGATGACTGGTCACCAGTAACACAAATAATTAATCAATGATCAATGAAGCACAATTTATAACCTACAATCCATAGCAAGATGGATGATTGGTCACCAGTTACTCCAATAAGTGATCAATGATCTATTAGTCCTTCACCACCTAGGATCCATGCTGTATAACTGATAGCCATGAATTCATCCGTACAGACCCATGATGGATGACTGGTCAACAATAATACCAATATTCTTTCAACCAATCAATCGATCACCATCTAGAATCCACAATCCATAAATAATTGCCTTAAATTCATCAGTACCAACCAATGACAGTTGATTGGTCACCAGTAACACCAATAATTGATCAATAATCAGTCAATCAACTAATCAACCAATAACTCAATCAATCCTACCTATAATCCATGATTCATAACCAGTATCTCATGAATTCATCAGTATGGACCCAGGACAGATTTGGTCACCAATAATCAATCAATGATCCATCAGTCACCACCTGTACTCCATGAAACATAACCAATTGCCTTGAAGTCTCTGGTACCAACCCATAATGGATGTTTAGTAACACCTGTAATCAATCAATGATCAATCAATTACCACCCATATTTCATGATCTATAACCAATTGTCTTGAATTCATCAATATCAACCCATGATAGCTGGTTAGTCAACAATAACACCAATAATTAATCAATGATCCATCAATCACCACCTATACCCCATTTTCTATAACCAATTGCTTTTAATTCATCAATACCAACCTGTGATGGATGATTGGTCAATAGTGACACCAATAATTGATCAGTGATCAACCAGCCAACTCAATTGATCTAATCCACAACAGATTGCCATGAATTGATCCCCTTTGGATAACCACTAATCAATACCCGGGCATTAGGAATCAACAATCATTAGGTTTAGTTCAGGGTTTTGTGAGAGCCATTGTCAATAGCTGAAGTCGTGATACTGGCAACCCATGATCAGTAACTGATAAATGGCTATTTTGACACCCTAGACAGTGATTGGTGGGTGATTAAAAAGTAATTGACACCAAATCATTGGGAATTGTTGATCAATAGTTGTCTCAGGAGTGCAGGGGAGAAAGCATCCAGAGAAAGCCATGATCATGGCAATGTGATCTGAGCTTACCCAGTTGGTTGTTGTTGATTTCCATGTATTGGGTACTGATTAGTGGTTATCAAAAGGCAATCACCGTCTATTGAGGAGAAATATCCAATCAGCAGTTATTGATCAAGGCTTGCAAAGATCATGGCTTCCTCTCAAGATCCCCTTGAGTTCTGAGATACAACTGTTGATCATCAGTTTCCTAGGCCTGGATGTCAATAACTGATCAATACTCAATCACTACCTATTGAGTAGAGATAACCTCTTATTGGTTATTGATCAAGGGTTGTGATTATCATGACTTCTGCTATTGACAATTTATGAGTTAAACATATTAATTGTTGACTCAAAATGATTGGGTATTGATTAGTGGCTGTCCAGAGGCAATTTTTGTCTATCAGGTAGAAATAATCTCTTATTGGTTATTGATCAAGTGTTGCCAAGATCATGGCTTCCTCTCTTGACAGTTTCTTCTCTCACATCCTGAGATACAACTATTGATCATTGATTCCTTTTTCTTAGGTACTGATGAGTGGTTATCTCAAAGGGATCTCTGTCCCTTAGGTTGAAAGAACCTTTTACCAGTTATTGATCAAGGGTTGCCAATATTTTGGTGACCTCTATCAACAATATCACCTTTCCAACCTTGAGATACAGCTATTGATCATTGATTCCCAAGATTTCAATTACTTTTTTATTTGCTAATCAGTCATGGTCTATTGAGTAGAAATAGCCACTTAACAGTTAGGTTGCAATTATCATGACTTCTGCTATTGAGAAGTTATCTCTGCAAACCCTAAACTTAACATATTGACCATCAATTTGCAAATATTGGGTATTGATTTGTAGTTATGCCAAGGTAATTTCTGTCCATTGGGTAGAAATCACCAATTGTCAGTTATTGATCAAGGGTTGCCAATAGTTTGGTGACCTCTACTGACACTATCACTCCTCCAGCCTTGAGATACAACTATTGATCATCAGTTCCCCAGTGACTGGATGTCAATAATTTCTTTCTCCATAGTCAATCACTGTCTGTTGAGTAGGAATAGCCATTTATTGAATATTGATTGTGGGTTGCCAGGTCATGCCAGGTTGCCAGGTCACGCCTTCCTCTATTGACAATTTTACCCCTTCAGCCCTGACATGCATCTTTTGATCACCCATTCCAATACTGGGTATGGACTGATAGTTATTCAAAGGTGATCTCTGAATACTAGGTAGAAATAACCTCTTACCAGTTATTGATCAAGTGTTGCCAAGATCATGGCTTCCTCTCTTGACTATTTGACCCCTTGAACCTAGAGACTCAACTACTGATCACTGGTTCTCCATTATTGCGTATTGATTAGTGCAGTCCAAAGGTGATCTCTGCCTATTGGGTAGAAAGAACATCCTATTGGTTATTGATCAAAGTTCTCAATATTTTGGCGACCTCGCTTGTCAATTTCACTTCTCAAAGCCTGGCACAAAACCAGAAGCCTAAAATACAATGCTTGATCATTGATTCCTAATGACTGGACATCGGTTACTTTTCATCAATACTCAATCACTGTCTTTTGAGTAGAAACAACCTCTCATTGGTTATTGATCAAGGGCTGCCAATCTCATGGCTCCCTTTCTTGACAATGTCACCCCTCAAACCCTGAGTGGTGATCAACATCAGTTCATCATCAATTTCCAATTATTGAATATTGATTACTAGTCCCACAAAGACAAATCCCTGTCTATTGGGTAGAAATATCCTCATCAATTATTTACCAAGGGTTGCCAATATTTTGGTGACCTCTATCGACTATCTGGCCCCTCAAACCCTAAGATATAATGATCAATCATTGATCTTCAATGATTAGATGTTGATTCCTTTGTAATCAATAGCTGATCTCTGTCTCTTGAGTACAATCAATGACTGATCATAGGTTGCCAGCCATGACTGGGTGTTATGACTGGTTCTTAAAGCCAATCACTGCCTACTAACTGTCCTATCCAATACATCAGATATTGATCACAGCATCCCAAGGCCTCTGCTGAGTCTGTGGAAGATCTGGCCTCATATATTGATCAGTGATGGCTTTCCTGGTGCTGGCAGCCAGACTATTGATCCCTGATGGGTCGGAGCTCGGAGCTGTGATCATGATGTGGAGGTGGGGAGGTCTGTGGGGGCTGGAGGCTGGGCTGGGCTCCCTCAATACCTACCTGGGACTTTCCCCAGACAGAGGATGTGATCCCGCCGACCCATAAGCTGCTGGGAGTCAATTTCCCCTGTGTCAAGGAAGACCCTGACTGTACCCGGCACAACTGGACAGTGCGATTCAGTGTCACTGACGATCAGGGCCCTGTGACCATCCAGGTGGTTGAAAATCCCCGGGGCCTGACCTGTCGACTAGCTACCTCCGGGGGCCAGATCTGTGTATATCGGTGAGTAGCGGGGGCAGTGGGGCCCCTTACTCCTGACCCACAGCGCCCTGAGCCATCCAGCCTTGCTGATGCCCCTCACTCCTGACCTGCAGCCCTTCACAGCCCTGTGGTGCCCCTCACTCCCAACCCACAGCTCCCTGCCCCCCCAGCCCTGCCAGTGCCTTTCACTCCTGACCTCCAGCCCGCCACATCTGTCACCACCTGCAGATCGACCTGCTGCTCCCAGGTGGTCCAGCTGCTGTTCAGTGACAGGACTGGAAATGCTGACACCCTCGTGGTGGACTACAGGAATCCCGATCTCTAGTGGCTATAGAGCAGGGGGGAATGGTTGGGAGCCCAGGTGCCTGAGTTCTCTACCCCTTGATGTGGGAGAAGAGCGGGAGCTGGAGGAGTGGGCAGAGCTGCAGATCCTGCACCTCCCCCTAATAAATCCAGATCCTGCGCCTCCCCCTAATAAATCCAGATCCTGCCCCCCCCCGCCGCAGATCCTGCCCCCCTAATAAATCTCTGGCAACCGGCAACTCCACGGCTCCGTGTTGCTCATTGCACTCGGACCTGCACCCAAAATGCAACCACTTCAGGGAGGAGAATCACCCCATCAGACGAGCACTGTTGTGGATGGGGGTGCGGGTCGGGAGCGCGGGGCACCTGCAGGTCTGGGGGCTGCGTTCCAGGGAACAGCCCAGGCCTGTGCCTCCTTTCAGCTGCAATACAGACATCAGCCACCAGGGGGCAGCAGAAACCAAGGCAAGGCAGAAGGTGGCCTCTGGGCGCCTGGACACCTGCTGGGTTGCCTGGGAGGCGAGCAGGGACCGGGGACCAGAGCCGGGGAGCTGAGAGCCTGCGTGCCCCTGTTCTCTGCTAGAGGGAGCTCTGTCTCCTTCCCACCCCACTGCTTCACCCCCCCAGTTGCAACACCCAGGGGAGGGGGGCACCAGGGGGCGCTGTGGCCACCAAGCTTGTTCTATGTGGCTGTTGCCCCCCACCCAGAGCCAGCCCCAGCTCCTGTCCCCATTATACCCAGCCCTGCCCACCCCAGAGCCAGCCACATCTTGGTCCCTTGGAGCAGTTGGGGCATCCCCAGCCCCCACAGTTCCCTTCCCAGACAGCCCGGGTGTCCAGGCTCCCAGCCCACCCTCGGCTCTGCCCCCAGCCCCCACTCCCCCCCCCCACCAGAACCCAGGCATCCGAGAGGGGGATTCCCTGCGGCTGGGGGACAATCACAGTGAGAAACCCTGATAAAACCCCCCTAACAAGATAAAAAGCTGTAGTCAGATTGGAGGAAGCTGGGGGTGGGGAGCCCGGATGCCTGGGTCCTTTGAGAGGGGAGTGGAGGTGAGGCGTGAAAGTGTGGTTGAGGGGGGAGCCCGGACGCCTGGGTTCTCTGGAAGGGAAGTGGGGGGTTTGGTGGGTTCAGAGGAGGCAGCCCGGACGCCTGGGCTCTCTCCCTGGTAGAGGAGAAGGGACCGGTGTGGCCTCGTGGCTTATGGCTGAGAGCCAGGACAGGACACCTGGTTCTTTCCCCAGTTCCAAGAAAAGCAGCAAAGTCCACTGGGGTTTTGGTGGGGGGGCTGGGCTCTTTGGCCCCGCTCCCCTAACACAGAACCAGGCGTCCAGGCTGCGAACACCCAGCCACATCCGGCCTGGTTCTTAGCACCAGCCACAGCCCCTGGCCCAGATCTATGGCGGGGCGCAGACACCTGGGTTCAGTGCCCAGTTCTAGCAGAGGAGTGAGGATGACTGGCTCAGCACTGAGGCCCTGGACACCTGGGTTGCATGCCCTGCTTTGAGAAGGGAAGGGGATGCAATAGGCTGGAGCAGGGGGTGGGGGGCTGCCAGCCTGGATGCCTGGGCTGTCTTGGAAGGAGACCCATTGGTGCGTGGGTGGGATCCTGGGCGCCCGGGTTCCCTGGGAAGCGGGGCCTGGGCTCTTCCAGCAAGCGCAGCTGGGAGCCTGGACGCCTGGGTTCTCTTCCCATTCTCAAAGGGGAATGAGGCCTGCTGTGTCTGGGCTTCCCCCAGTTACACATGGGGTTTTTGGGTGGGGAGTGGGGCTGGGGGTGAGAGCAGGGTGGTGTGGAAGCCCGGATGCCTGGGTTTTCTGGACAAGCAGGGCCTGGCAGGCGAGAACCTGGATGCCGGGTTCTCCGGGTGGGGAGCGAGCGGGGCGGGGGCGGGGACCCGGGTGCCTGGTTCTCTGCAGCGGGGGCAGCTTTCCGGGATCCGCAGCCTGGTTCCCGTGACGCACTGGGACAGGGCCCGGATCCGGTCCCCATGACGCCTGGCTGCCACAGTGACGATGGCTGGGGGGTGGGGGAGAGTTGCAATTTCCCAGCCCCAGCCACAGAGTGACCCAGATTTGGGCAGGATGCTACTGGGGTCACGGTGTCCGGACGCTGGGTTCTGTGGGACGGGGTGGGGCTGGGAGCCCAGGTGCCTGGGTTCGCTGACTTCCAGCCTTGGCGGCAGGGCGTACTGCACAGTTTGGGCGCTGGCAGCCCGGACGCCTGGGTGCTTTTCCCACCCTGTCTCCTGGGCTTCGGGGAGTGGGGACCAGGGTCCCCGGACACCTGGGATCCCCGGTTCAGCTCTGACGTGGCAGTGACCTCGCGAGGAAGCTGCCGCCTCCAGCCCCAATCGCTTAGGCCAGGCTCTGCGGCGCCCCTCACTCCTGACCCGTAGCCCCCTGCCCCCCAGACCTGCTGGCACCCCTCACTCCTGACCTGCAGCTCTGGCTCCTGAGATGGACCCAAAGCTGGGGCCAGGGAGTGAGGCTTGGGGCTGAGAGCAGGGGCCCAGAGAGGTGACTTGCAGGCCCTGGAGGATGTTGCCTGGTGCCGCGGGGGCGGGTGGATCCACCACGATTACCTAACTGTTGGTTTCGGCTCCGAGGCGGAAATTTGAGCATACACAGCATGATGTAACTGGGAGCTGGGCCTACGGGTTGGGAGTGAAGGGTGCTGGCAGGGCTGGGGGGGGCAGGGGGCTGCGGGGCAGGGGCAAGGGGCTCGGGCAGGGTCAAGGGGGTGGACTTTCCTGGCCCGGCCCCACACCCTGGCTGTGGGTGGAAGGAACCTAGGAAAGGGAAGAGGAAGGTGGAAATGGAAAACCCGAGTCTCTGGGGAGAGCCCAGGCTTCCTCCCAGTCCTGCTGGTGCCCCTTGCTCCTAACCCACAGCCCTGTGGCCCCCCCAGTCCTGCCAGTGCCTCTCACTCCCCACCCACAGCCCCGGCTCCCTGGTTTTTCCCTCCCCACGGGGTTGCGTGAGCTTTGGGACTTGCTGTGGTTCATCGTGCCACCACATGTTTCTCCTTCGCGTAGAAGGGGAAGGAAAGTCTCAGCTTCAGAGACTGAAAATAGCTCCAGGGCTTCCGCCGGGGAAGACGCAAGAGCACCAGGCATCTGGGCTCTGCGCCCCACCCCGTGCACCCACGGGCTCCACTTCTCCCCCATAGCTCTGGGGTGAACCCAGGCATCCGGGCTCCCACCCCCCGGCTCTCACTCCCCACGGGGGAGGGGACCTATGCGTCTGCCCTCCCCAACCCACGATATGTAGGGCTCAGGCCTGGGCTCCCCCGACAGGATGTGACTCAGGTCCCTGGGGCGGGGGTGGGGAAGAGACTTTTATTAGGAGCCTGGGGTGTCCTTGTTAAAGCTAAAAATAGACTTCCTGGAAAGCAGGGAGACATGGTGCTGGCTTGTCCCAGGCCTGATACACCTACTGGCTTGGGGACAGGGGGCTGTGGGTCGGGAGTGAGGGGCACAATCAGGGCTGGGGGGTGCGCAGCGGGCTGTGCATCGGGAGTGAGGGGCAGCACTTGGAGAGGGGGCTGTGGGTCGGGAGTGAGGGGCACTGGCAGGGCTGGGGGTGGGGGGTCAGAGACCCTGGCATCCATGTCCCAACAGCCTCCTGGGTTTACCTCCCTGCCTGGACTCCTGTGTCCATTGCCCATCTTAAGGCATGGATGGTTCAAGGGGTGGGAGAGGAAGACATCCTGGCCTTGCTTTTATACAAGTGAAGGGAGAGGGGGCAGAGTCACAGGCATACCTAGCTCTGCCCACTGATAAAGGGGGGCTCCAGCCTTCCCTGCCAGAGCTCATTCTGTGCCCAGTGAGCCTGGGCGTCCTGGCTGCCAGTGCCCCCACAGCCCCACTCCCCTCCCAGGCATCCAGCCGTCAGTCTCCTCCTGCTCTAACCATGCCACACCACTCCCCTCCCAGAGGTGGGAAAGAAGCCAGGTGTCCGGCCCCTGGGCATCCCATGCACCACTCCCCTCCCCTCTCCAGGGAGATAAGAGAACGCAGGCATCTGGGCAACCCTCCACCCCCTCCTCTGCTCCCACCCCTCAGCCCCCACTCCCCTCCCAGAGATCCCAGGCATCCAGGCTCCCAGCCTGCCCTGGTCTGTAGCTCCCAGAACAGAGGAAGAACCCAGGCGCCCGGGCTCAGTCACCTCCTGCTCTAACCATGCCACCCCACTCCCCTCCTAGAGATGGAAGAGAGCCCCAGTGTCCAGGTCCCCAGCTGCCCAGAGCCCCACTCTCCTCCCCAAGGAGACAGAGAACCCAGGTGTCCAGGCTCCCAGCTGCCCCACAACCCCACCAGGGACGCCAGCCATCCAGGCCCCCAACCCTGCCTTTCTCCAACCCACTAATCAACCTCACAGCCAGGCCCCAACCCAGACTACTTCCAGCTCCATAGGGTGGGGATACTGGGGCAGATTTGTGACTACTGGAAGGATCCCCTGGACCAGACACAACACAGGTGGTGAAGAACAGAGCTTTATTGTGGAGTCACTTGTACAACAAAGAGGAGCTCTTTTATCGCTCTCCCCCACACAAATAAATAACAACCCGCACCCCTCCCTCCCTCCTCCCCCGCCACAAGTCTTGGTCTGGAGAGCAGGGAGAACCCAGGCACTCGGGCTCCCAGTCCCCCACTGCTGTAATTAAGACCTCTGACTTCACTCTTTGCCCAGAGTGTAAAGAAAACCCAGCTGTCCGGGCTTCATCCTAGCTTCCTGCAGTCCCCTCCTGGAGCAGTCGGAGACCCCAGGTGTCTGGGCTCCCTTGCAGCTGCCCCGAGTGCCCTCCGGAGTAAGCAAAGAACCCAGGCGTCCTAGTACCGTAATATACACAGTATACATAGAACCCCATTGAGCCCATGCTCAATATAGGGGCAGTAGTCACTCCCTATCCCCTCCAGAAGAGGAGAGGGGCCGTATTGCACACACACACCACACACACACATCCTGGCTAGACAGCAAGGAGACTCCTGGGAGCTGCGCTATATACAACACTGTGCCTTATCTAACACAATCACATGGAAGATCCCAATAGGACAGGAAACAGGTCATCCTCCATGCCATCCAATGGCCAGGTGTGTGTGTGTGCGCTTGTGTGTGTGTGAACACAGCCAGGGTTGTGTTGCTTTGTGTAGACACACACAGATGTGGGGTGGGTGTGTTAAAACGCATACCCGCCCCTCTATTCATGACAGGTAGGCACATGGGAGTCTTTCCATGCAAGACACAAGTTCTTTGGTTTGAGCAGGGACACACACACACACACACACACACACACACACACACACACACCCCACCCTCCAAACTCTCCCTGCTTGGCCAACTCAACAACTCATCAACAAAGCTATCAATAAATACATAAATAAATAAATAGCTAAAAAAAATAAGCTCTCATGCCGGCCCATAACAGCAATAATAACAACAATAATAATAACAATAATAATAATAACAACAACAATAATAATAACAATAATAATAATAGTATAAAAATAGTCAACCATAATTATCATCATAATAATGAAGAATAAGTTAGTCAGCTCATTTAGCTGGGGCAGTACTGAGCTTGGAGATTTCTTGGGGTCTTCTTCAGCGGAGCATCGTAAACGGGCTGTTTCAAGAGCTGACCTTGCCCCCATTCCGAAAAAGTTCAAAGTTTATGGAAGATGTGGTGTCTTGGCCAGAGAAGATGGCCATTGGCTGAGAAGGATGGAGGTCCCCAGGTAGAGAAGTGGCTTTGTGGGTTGGTGTTGGAGGACCTGATCGGTCCTTGGAGGTCTTACAGGTGTCCTGAGGTCTTACCTACAATGTGGAGCCAATGGGCTGTCTCCTTGACAGGGAAGGAGTGGGGTGGAGATTGGGGTGTAGGGATGGTAGGATGTGATGGAGGGGTCCTCAATCCATCCCAATCACCCCGAAATACACCTGGTCACTCTCCGCATCCACATACTTGGTGCTGGCAGGCTGGGAAGAGATCTCGTCACCCTTCTCCAACCGGAAGACAGCACCCTGGTAGAGGGACTCAAGCCATTGGTCGGAGGTCGGGGATGGACCTGGGGCCGGGGACCCCACGCACACTGACTTGAAGGCTGTGAGCAGGGCCTTGTCCGTGGGGTACTCCACAGCATAGCGGGAGATGGTGAGGCTAAGGTCTTCTTCGGGGCAGGCCTGGCCACGGAAGACCACCTGGGAGTAGACGAAGTAGAGCCCATTCTGCGGCACCACCAGCTTGTTCTTGACCAGCTTCATCCCATGCAGCAGCATGGTGGGTGCTACCTCGGCATCCCACTTGAGGTGGTCACCCTCGATGGTGGCTGTGGAGGGGGTGGGAGGAAACAGGTGAGGTCAAAAGCCACAGTCAGGTCTTAGCTTGGCTGCTACTCTATTCAGGCTTTGGTCTACTATGCTTTGGATGCTGCTCTAAGCAGGCTTCAGCCTACTGCACTAGTTCTTAGCATGGCCAGCACCCTACGCAGGCTTCAGCTTATCATGCTAGGCCTTAGCACAGCCACTGCTCTATGCAGGCTTCAGCCTACTGCGCTACACCTTTGTGTGGCCACTACCCCATGCAGGCTTATGCCTAGTGTGTTAGGCCTTAGTGTGGCCGCTACTCTATGCAGGCTTCAGGCTACCATGCTAGGTCACACAGGCCCAGGGGATACCAGGGAGATGTTATCCTACATCCCACAACCAAATCCAAGGCCCCACATTAAGATAGTCCCCCATTCTAGTTCATCCCCCTCTGTTGTGTTAGGACTTTGAATGGCAAAAGATGGGCTTACATCCTCTTCCCCTCCATGGCGTGTTCGTGTTATATGTGTGTGTGTGATTGTGTCTGGGTGTGGGTTTTGCATGTCAGGACATGTATAGAAGTGTAGGGGTGGGTTTCTTTGCATGGAAATGCATTTTTTGTGTCTGTTTTGTGTGTAAGAGGCATTTATGGACACCCATGTTTGTGTGTTGTGTGCGCGCTTGTGTGGGTGTGTGCCTGGGGGATGGCAACACATGCGTTGTATGCTGTGTTGTGTGCATGTCATAGTGTGGGTGTTTTGGGAAGGGTATGTCTGTGTGTTGTGTGTGTGTGTCCCCAAAAACTCTCACACACGCCACAGCTCTCCATGGTGTGTGTCCCTGTGTGTTGCATATGCATCCCTGCATGTGTGTTGAGGTGTGTTGTGGGTCTCCCCAGGTTGTGCAACCAAGCCCATCTTACCTACGACATGTGCTGCTGGCTTCTGAGCTCTTTCTGCTTGTAACTTCATTGTCCTGGGACCCGCTTCTGGGAAGACAAAGGAACAGCCAGATGAGTCTCTCTCTCATTAACCACTTTTCTGCTAATGAATGCTCTCCCCAGCCACCATCCTGGTCTTCAGGGGGAGAACCAATGTCTAATGGGGTTGGGTAGATGGAAGAAGAGAATTGCTTTGGACACACTATGCAGATGACCATCAAGAGGGGGGTCAGAGCAGAGTTAAGGTGACCCTGGACATGTTCCTACCCGCTCTGCCTTATCAAGGGTCTAGAGGTGCCTCAAGGTGGCAAATAAGCACATTCAGGAGAAGCAGAAAGCCTTTGGTGGAGGATCA
Organism: Alligator sinensis; assembly: GCF_000455745.1. Classification (NCBI taxonomy): domain Eukaryota; kingdom Metazoa; phylum Chordata; order Crocodylia; family Alligatoridae; genus Alligator; species Alligator sinensis. The sequence goes on from NW_005842917.1 coordinate 377,758, forward strand.
TGGGAAGGCTGGCCTGGAAGGTCACATCTAGCTCAGACTCCTGTCAAGGTGGGGTCATCCTTGCCTCAACCCTTCATCCAACCTGCTTTTGGATGTCTCCAGGAATGGAGACTCTACCATGTCTCTAGGGCACCTTTTCCTAGTCCTGTACCCTACAGCCACGGTGAAAAGCCTATCTCTAGCCTCTTCCCTTCTCCAGACTCAACAACCCTAGTTTTTCCAGTCTTTTCTCAGACCTCTCAGACTCCACATCCTCTGAGCCCATCTCTACTGGACTGTTCACAACCTGTCCACCTCTGTATTCAAGTGTGGGGCCCCAAAACTGGACACCGGACTCCAGATGGAGGGGATGAAAATGGGACAGAGAGAGGAAGCACCAGACTCCTTTGGGAAAGACAGAGAGAGGCCCCTGTGACAGAGCTCTGTCTCTCACCCAGCTTTGCAAACCAAAAAAGATTTGCAATTTTTCACTTTCTTTTCTCTTTTCCGGGCGTTAATGAGGAGGGGAAATTTGAATGAGCTTGGAGGAGGGGTGATTAGCAGACTGTCCTCAGCAAGAAAGCTACCAGAAATGGCTGGTGCAAGGGTTTATCCCCTCCCAGCTCAGGACCTTTGTGGGTTAAAACAGGGAAATCTGAGAGTTTTTGAATGGTGAGAGACCAGCAATAATAAATCCCTATTTATTTTCTCTTGGTCATGTAGTATTTTGCAAACCCTTCCCCAGTTCTCTCTCAAGCATTCCTTTTCTAACCTGACCAGGCCTGGCTTCGTTAGTCTCTCCTCATCTGGAAGCCCCTCCATAGCACATGTCACCCTTGTTCTGGACCTTCTCTGCTTCTTTTCTATCCTTTTGGACCAGAACTGGGCACTGTCCTCAAGGTGTGGACACACCATGGAATTATAAAGGGGCATCATGAAAAGGTATGCTGATTAGCTACATTATATAATAAGAAAATGATACAAACTAGGCACAAAATAGGCCAAAGATACTGTGTGTCCTTAATCCTGGGGTCATTATAATTAATCCTCTTATTTGGATTCATGAAGCAAAAATCTCGCCTTGTTGAGTGTCTGGACAGCGCCCCCAACACTTCCCTGGCAGTCCCTTCTACACCTATCATAGAATCATAGAGAAGTCAGGGCTGGAATGGACCTCCAGAGGCCATCTTTTCACACCTACTACCTGAGCCAGAATCATGCCTCTGCAACCAGCCCATGCCACCCCTGGGCAAAGGCAAATTGCGAGAGTTACCAACAGACTGTGAAAGAGAAGAGGGATGTTGCCAGGATGGCAACCAGCCAGAAGGAAGGCTGGCTTGACTAGTGGAAAATCAAGACCCCTCCAAGTGAGAGGGGTGGTCCCATCAATGGAGTAGAGAAAGATTAGCAGGAAGCTGGGAGCTGTGAATGGATTCCCCTGACTGCTGTCTGGATAGAAACGCCCTTGCCTTCCTCCTGGGCAGTTGGGTTTAATGTTTGGGTGGAGCAGAAATCATAGGGAGGTGCAACTGCCCAATAACCCCCTCCCCCTGCTTCCGGATCTGCTCCAGGGAAATTAACAAGTGAGGGTGAATGGGAAACAACTTACCTAAGGGTTCAGAAAGGGCCCTGGATTCTCTGAGTGCCTGGAAAAGAAAGGGATGGAGAGAACAGAGGGTTACAAGAGGAGGATCAATGGCCAATGAGGGACGTCATGGAGGGGAAGTTGTGTGATGCAACATGTGGGCAGACACAATGTGGCCAGGTGGGGAGACACAACATACACAGGGGAGGGAAGACACAATACAGCAATGTGTGGAGACACAATGTGCATGTGGGGAGACACAACACAGCTGCTATGGTAGAGGAACCAGAGAACACATGGCTGTACACATGCACACACACATGCATGCACACACACATGCATGCATGCACAGAACCCAGATGTCTGGGATGGACACACACACACACACACACAGATGCCCAGGACACACCTGCTCACACATAATTCAGATGTTCAGGATACAGAAACACGCATACATGCATCCAAAACCCAGGTGCCTAGGACATGAACACCTCTCCCCCACTCCTTGGAGACAGGTCTGTCTAGAACAACCCAACACCATTCAGCTACACATCCCCTCGTGTGTGCAGCTCAACCGTCCCCATGGGGGGCAGGCATCTACAACCACACATACAGAACACACATCAAACGTGTGGTCCATGCCGCAAATGCAGTGTAACCACAAATGCACAGAGAAGCTCCCAGGAGCACGCACGCACATGCTAACCCCCTCCCTCCCCCAAAGGGGCTGATTACAAACTACAGGCACAAGAATGCACATTCGCAATTCAGGCAGAGATGCCTTCAGGCTCACAGCATCCCAACTCCCACTTCACACACACACACACACACACACACACACACACACACACACACACACACACACACACACACACACACACACACACACCCTCACACACCCACACACACACACAGAGGCCTCCAGGACACATACACACAGACCCCAGGTGTATCTCTCTCTCTCTCTCTCTCTCTCTCTCACACACACACACACACACACATATCTAGAGTGTCTGGGACATGCACAAACAGTTCAGGTGTCCAAGACACAGATGTATCCAGGTGCCCAGAACACCCCCCCGCTCCCCCCACCCAGGCATCTGGAGCACACACACATACACATGCACACTCACAGCACCCAGGCCTCAGACACACGCAGAACCCAGGAATCTGGGACCCTTGCCCCACCCCTAGGGGCTCAGATCCTCCCAGTCGACCCCACCACCACATGGAAGGAACATGGTCTCCCCCTCCACCCCCTTGCCCCCCGGCCCAGCCCCTCTCTCACCTGCTGGCCAGCCCTGAAATGCAGGAAGGCCAGGACAATGGTGGCCCCCACCAGCAGGAGGAAAGAAGAGATCCCCAAGCACTTCCAGGGGTCACTGCGGGGCCGTGACTCCCTCACCACCACGACAGTCCCCTTCTCCACATCTGGGACCAGGTTCTCTGAGCTCATAGTCATCGACGTTTCCCCAAGACCTGTCACTGCCTTGATGTCCTGAGAGGGTGCTCGAATCTCCTTGGCTGTGCTTGGGTGGGCTTTAGACTGGAGACCAACTAGAGTTGGAGGATCTCTGGTCCTGAATGAGGTTCGGTGGGTCTAGACTGGAGACCAGCTAGAGCTGATTGATCTGAAACCCAGCTGGAGGGCCTCTGGTTCCCAAGTAGGGTTAGGTGAGGTTTAGATCAACTCAGGTTGTTCTTCGGTGTCTCTTCTGCAGCTGGGGCTGGAAGGAAGACTTCTCTGGTCTCTGTCCTCACCTGGTGTCAGAGCCGAACCTGGGAGTTCCCGTCGTTTGCAAGGTGGATGAACTCAATGAGCATCTACTCTCAAGCTTTATAGAGCTCTGAGGCCACTTCCTCTTCCCTTGGTGATACAGCATGAAACAAGCTCAACCCCGCCTCTTTAGAGAGTGAAGCCTTTGCTGGGTGGTGAAAGGAAAAATCCCCCTTGAACAAATTAACCCAAGAAAGGAAGACCTGTGGGTTCTTGACAATGGGTGAAATGAATCAACAATGGAAGGGGTCAGGAACAACCCCAGAAAAATTAGGTCTTGCCCCCTCCACCAGTCCCATCTGGTGGGGGATGGGACATCAGATCTAGGGCAGGGAGACAGGGGCCCCCACCTTGTTCCCATCCAATTCAGACCCCACCAAGATCACCCAGGTCTTCTGCCCCACTTGGGCACTGGGGTGATGATGGGGACATGTGGATTGGGCTGAAGACCGGAGGGGAATTTCTACTCATGTGGCATCAGATCTCAGGGGGTCCCAGATCCGAGTGGGGTGGACAGACAAGACTTCTCTGTCCATCCAATGGACCTCCAAAGCCAAAACCACCTGGATCTCCTGCCTCACTTGGGCAATGGTGTGATGATGGGGACAGGTGAATTGGGTAAAAGGCTAGAAGGAAATTCCTACCCATGTGGCATCAGATCTCAGGAGGGTGTGGACAGACAAGACCCCTCTGTCCACCCAACTGGACCTCCAAAGCCAAGACCACCTGGGCCCCCTGCCCCGCTTGGGCACTAGGCTTCTGGGAATAGAGGGTGGGTGGGGGGAATCTTGACCCATGTGGCATCAGATCTTGGAGTGAAGGGGACAGACAAGACACCCTCCAACCCACCCAACTGGACCCCCCCAAAGCCAAGACCACCTTGTCTAGTGCTCCCTAGAGGAGCTACATGGAAGCTGATACAGTGGGAAAGGAAGCCCCGCTAGGTTTCCCACCCCCCGAAGGGTGAGGCTGGGGGCAGGAGGTGCCTTTCAGCCCCACCTCCTCTGGGCAGAATGTGGGGGTGGGGCAAACCCCATCTTGTCTCCATCTCAGGGGTAGGAGTTTTGCATGGATCTGCCCTGCTGTGGGGTCCCCGCCTTTTCCTGAGTTATTGGGGGCAATATTCTCATGCTGGGGAATTCTGGGAAGGCTGTATGGGAAGGGAGGGGCCTGGGGGGGGGTCCATGTGCTTCAAGGAGAGGGGTTCAGTTCTAAAGCCACATTCAAAAATTGGGGAGGGCGGGGGGGGGTTATCCTAAGCCCCCCCCCCCAGACACACCCCAGTCCCACCAGCAGGAAGGGACAAATCTTCCTGTTAGCAGGGGAGGGGGTGGAGGGGGGGATGGGAGCTGGGGGCCTCTAGTGGGCCCAATCTGGGTCCGATCCTGGGAGGCATCAGTTAATTCAGGGGGGTGAGGGTGGGGTGGGCTTGTCTCCCCTCCAGGAGGGGTGCTCCCTGGCCCCAATCCAGATCCAATCCTGGCTGGCTTAGAGGGATAATGTTGGAGCTGGGGGTGGTGGGAGCTCTCTTCCTTCCAGGGGCCAACCTGGCCCCAACCTGGGCCTGATCCTGGAGGGGAGGGGCACTGGTTGGCTCAGAGGGCGGGAGAGGCAGGAGATACCGGGGCAGGGGGAAGAAAGAAATGAAAGGCCCGGTCCGGTTTTCCCAGTGCCGAGAGTGAAAGCAGAACAAGGCACAGATAAAAGTCCTAGGTTGAGAGACCTTCACCATTGCTCTGTCCCGGGTTTTCCCCAGCACTCCTGCCT
>NW_005842917.1:382875-409761 GCF_000455745.1 Alligator sinensis
CAAAAGCCCCCCTCTTGCCTGGACGCCTCCCCCTACCCTGTGTCTGGCCCGATCAAGTGCCCCCTAACCAAAATCTTGAACCTGGCTCCAGAATCAGAGATGCCCCTCCCAGAAGCACAGAAATCCCCCAGGCCTCTCTCTGCTGCCCCAGTCCTGTACAGCCTTCCCAGAATTCCCCAGTGTGATAAAATTGATCCCCTATAGCTCAGGGAATTGTGTGTGTGTAGGGGGTGGGGGTGGGGCCAGAGCAGGGCAGATCCACACAAAAATCCCATCCCTCAAATTCTGCTCTCTGTCCCCCTTCCCCTGCCCTTGCCCAGAGCAGGCTGCGGCTTGGAAGGCGGCTCCCACCCCCAGCCTCATCCTTGGGTGATGGGAGATCTAGGGGGGCTTCCCTTCTCACCATATCAGAGCCCACCTCCCAAAATTGGCCACCCCCCTACTCTCATATCTGGTGTGATACAAGGCTACGAGCTTCTATGCGGATCCTCTAGTGGGCGCTAGACCATGTGGTCTTGGCTTTGGGAGTCCAGTTAGGTGGATGGAAGGGTCTTGTCTGTCCTCAGCCCGATCTGATGCCACATGGGTACAGATTCCCCCCAGCCTTGTACTCATCCTCCTCACCCCCAAGCAGGGCAGGAGACCTAGGTGATCCTGGCTCCGGGGGTTTAGTTGGGCAGACAGAGGGGTTTTATCTGTCCCCCCTCACCCCAAGACCTGATGCCACATGGGGTGAGATTGCCTCCAGCCCTTGTACCCAATCTTCCCATTCTCATCATTCCATCAACGCCCAAATGGGGCAGGAGAACCAGGTGGTCTTGTCTTTGGGGGTCCACTTGAGTGTATGGAGGGGTCTTGTTTATTCTCCTACACCCCAAGACCTGATGCTGCATGGGGAGAGATTCCCCCCAGCTTTACACCACCTCTCATCCCCATTAGCCCAGTGCCCAGTGTGGACAGAAGACCCAGGCGATCTTGGTTCTTACTGGGGGGTCCTAATTGAGGAGGGTGGGGTCAGGCACCTTTCTTGTCTGCTCTAGATCTGATGTCCCAACACTCAAGACACAGTGGGTGGAGGGGATGAGACCCGTTTTCCAGGGCTGCCTCCACCCCCTCAACGTTGATTCACTCTGACCGTCCCCGAAAACCCACATCTCCTGGGTCTTCCTCTCTTGGGTGGTGACGTCTGTGCAGCTGAGAGAATTGTCCCAGTGACCCAGGTGTTGATAACACCTCCTACCACAGGCAGCTTTTATCTCTTATTGTGGAGGTGCTAGGATGGCAGCCAGCAAGGCTGTGTGGATGGGGCCGGGCCTGGAGACCCAATCCTCTGTGAGAAAGTCCCAGAGCTCATTAAGATAGAGATGGAGGAGGGAAGAAGCTTGTCCTCTACCGAAGGAGGCACCAGGAGGACAAGGGGGACAGGCATGGTGGGCTGAGGAGCAAAGGTCAAGTCAATGTCAACCAGAGACATGCATAGGTTGGATGTCCTAGCTCGGGAATGCCCGGGAGTCTTGCCAGTGCAGTCTGAGATCGAGAGCTCCACATGGCTTCAAGGTAGAGCTAGAAGTGCCTATAAAGGTGGTGGCTGGGCTGGCCAGGACCTCAGGAGGTCGCATCTGGTCCAACCTGTAGCTGAAGGCACGGCTAGCCCCTTCTGAACCAGCCCAGACACGTGTTTGCATGACCCAGGGGCTCTCAACCTTTGTAGGCCCATCCATACTCCTCATTAGACCCTGGGACTCCCTTGGGAAAATCCCAGTTATTCGCAGCGCTAATACGGCCCTACACGCTCATGAGGGTCTGATAGTGCCCTGATGCCCTGGTTGAGAATCGTCAGCCTACCTTGTTCTTGGAAATATCTGAGGATGAAGAGTCTCCTCATCTCTGGCCTCAGTTTCCCCTGCTGCAGTCTCAGTCCATTGCTCCTTGTTCATCCTGGAGACCCCTAGTATCCCTGCAGTCCAGGCTATAGAGGGTGAATGGTGTGAGCAAGTGTTCAGTGTTGGAGAGTTAAGTGCCAATCCAGCCTAGAGGGGCTGCAGCCAGTGCCCCTGCTGGACCCCATCATTGCTCCTTGTCCTGTCCCTGCGGCCACTGAGAAGGGTCCATCTCGGTGTGGTCTGGGACTGGGGATGACTGTGATCAGATCTCCCTTCTCTTCTTTAGTCGACCCAGTTCTCCCAGCTCGTCTCCAGTAGGGAAGACCAGTTTGGCAGGGCAGGGTGAGCTCCATCTCACCCCTGTCCCCCACCCCCAGAGCTGGGGTAAAATGGTGGCTCTGGGGTCTACTAAGCCCAGGGCTTGGGGCTTTCTACTGGTCACCCGTTGGGCCATGATACTGGCTTCTCGGGAGATTGGGGTTCTCACTATTCTCTGGGATACTGGGATGTGGGTCCAGGTGACACTGGGACTCACTGGGAAGACTTGGGGTAAGGCCTTGTGGACACACACTCCACATGCCAGGCTCTGGGGCCTGTGGGTTTCCTATACTGGTCTTGGCATCTGGTTCCTGGGTCCCCTGGGAACAGTGGGTGGAGGCTGCCCTCTGGTGGCGACACCGGGTCTTAGTTTCAGGCCTGAGGCTTTTGGGGGGGGGGGGGGGGGTTGTTTTGGTGGGGGGGGGGGGGGGTCTTTTCCCTGAGGACTGTGAAGGGTCCCACTAGATTGGCCAGCAAGAGCGCCATTCTGCCCAAACGCATGTCTGCCCATCCATCCATCCACCCACCCATTCAGTCATCTATCTTTTCATCCATCCATCCACCCACACACTGACCCATCCATCTATCCATCCTTTCTATCATGTAGCCAGCCAGCCAGCCATCTGTCCCATCACCCATCTCTTCCCACTCCACCCACCCACCCACTTATCTATCCACTCACCCATTCAGCTACCTGTTTATCCACCCATTCACCCACCCATTTGTCCATCCATCTATCCATGTTTATCCATCTATCTATTCTCTATCCATCTATCCCCACTCCACCCACCCATCCATCTACCTATCCAACTATTCATCCAGCCGCTCACTCACCCACTCATTTACCTATCTATCCATCCGTCTGTCTCTCCACCCATTGATCCATACATCTAGCTATGCACCCACAAGCCCATCCATCCATCCATCCATCCACTCTGTCTACACACACACGCATCTGGCACACATGCACACACACACACACATACACAGGCATCTGTCATGCATGTGCATGCACATGCACACACACAAACCCCCCAGGCATTTGGGACACATGCACATAGACAGAATCCAGGCATCTGGCATGCACATGCACACACATACACACACACACACAACCCAGCCATCCAGGACATGCACAAACACACAAAGAACCGAGGCATCACACACACGCAGACATGGACACACATACACCGCCCCCCTTCATGCTGAGGCCACAGGGGCACAAGACACCTCCATGTAATCTCTTCGTGTGCACTCCTGCCTTCTCACCAGGATGGCACATGTGCCTGTGTGTGTGTGGGTCTTAGTCTGGGAGGAAAACAACCTTGCACATGCTTGTGCCTTCACACAAGTCCATGAGCCCTATTCAAAAACCCCTAACATGCATCCAGGTATACCCTTTGCATGCCTGGGAAAGCTCCCACTCCTGGACAATGCCCTCCTCCTGACACAAGGGTCAAAAGGGCAAAAGTCCTATCCCTCTGCAAGGGGAGGTACCACACTCTCACACATGTACCCTTGCATTAGGACTGCCTGTGCACACTCACATGGCAACTTGCACATGGATTGTGAGCATGATACCCACATGACCCCTTTGAATGCCTTGCACACCTGTGTCATGGCTAAACTAAGCTCTCCCCACCCTAATCTCTCCCTATCCCCCATCTCAGGATTTGTTCACGCTTCTGTGCTCATGATGGAGGCGTGGAAGGTGGTGGTAGAGGCAGGGGGAGAGGGGTGGGGGGAGTTCATAGCCGAGGCACTTTCCCTTTCACGGAAAGGGGGAAACCGCAAGGCAGAGCCCTTGCACAGGGGACTGGGCACCAGGGGAGCTCCCGCCCCCACCTTCCCCGGAGACTGGTTTCCCGTAAGGGAGGAAGAAGGGAGTGAAAAAGAGAGTGGCAGAGAAATGTTGAGGGGGTTCACCTGGAAATGGGTGAGTACAGTCTCTGGAGAAGCCCTGGTGTGTGTATGTGTTGGATTCCTGGGGTGTGCATGGGGGACCTGGGTGTTCTGTATGGGTGAAAGTGTAGGTGGGGGCTATACTGTTTTTGTGTAGAGGGGGTGTGTGTGTGTGTCCCGAATGTCTGGGTTCTATGTGTATATGTATCCCAGATGCTGTAGTCCTGTGTATGTGTGTCCTGGGTGCCTGGGTTTTGTGTGTGTGCAGGGTGTGTTTTGTTGTTTATGTCTGGGGGGTTGTTTGCATTGTGTATCCTGGGCTCCTGGGTTCTGCGTGCGTATGTGCTTGTGTGCTGGATGCCTGGGGGCGGTGTGGGGTGGGGAGGCAGATGCTTGTGTGGGTATGTGTGTAGGTGGGGGCTGTATTGTTTCTGCATAGGGGTTGTGTGCACACCGTGTGTGTGTTTGTACCAGACACCTGGGTTTTGTGCATGCATGTGTTGCATGCTTGGGTGTGTGTGACAACCAGATGCCTAGGTTCTACATGCGTGTATGTATGTCCTGGATGCTTGGGGGGTGTGTGTGTATGGTATTGGGAGGGACAGGCTCTTTGTATGTGGCAGCTGCAGAGAGACAGAAACGTCTGCACGAGAAGAGGAACTGAAACCCCCCAGCACTGGTGACCCGCCTGTGGCTGCCCAGGGTGGGGGTAGGAAAGAGCACGGACACGGCTGGGTGCAATGGGGACAAGAGCTGGGGCTGGCTGGGGGAGGGGGCGGACAGGGCTGGGTGTAATGGGGACAGAAGCTGAAGCTGGGGCTGGCTCCGGGGTTTTGTGCTCACTTAGCTTCACCTTCCCCTTCCCCTGCCTGTTCCCAAGGTTGGGAAGAACCCAGGAGTCTTGACCCCTGCTATCCTGTGATCACCCATGTGGTGCGTCAGGTGGTTTCCAGGGGCCGAAGTGGGATCCTCTTCCCCCACAACATGCCCCCTCCATTTATCCAGCCATCCACACGTCTGTCTATCCACATCCATCCATCCATCCATCCATCCATCCACGTCCATCTGTCCGTCCATAGTTCCACCCCTCCATCCATCCATGGTTCCATCTCTCCATCCACTGGACCATCCATCTGTGTCCATCCTGACTTCCATCCATCCGTCTGTCCTTCGGTTCATCCACGCTTCCATCCCTCCATCCAGCCATCAATCTACCCACTCCATCTGTCCATGCATCCTCCCATCTCTGCCACATGTGCATTCATCCCTTCTGCTGTCCATTTATCTATCCATCCATCTGAACCTTCATCCACCCATCCATCCTAGTCAGTCATGCTTTTATCTGTTCATCTGTCCATCCACTCATGCTTCCACCCCTTCCTTCTGTGCATCTATCCATGCAACTCTCCATCCTGTCCCTCTGCCTCTCTATCCATCCATCTGTCCATTCTTTCATCCATTTATCTATCCATGAGTGTGTCCATCTGTCTGTATGTCCATCCATCTGTACATCCATCTGTCTATCCATGCATAGATCTATCCATCTGTCTGTCTGTCTGTGTCTGTTCATCCATCTACCTGCACACCCTGTCCATCCATCCATCCTGTTCATCCAGGCTTCCACATGTGCATTCCTTTATCCATCCATCCGTTTATCTGACCACCTGGAAATCCATCCATCCAACTGTCCATCTGTCAGTCCATACACACTTTCATTCACCTGTCTGTCCATACATTTGTACATCCCCCATCCATCCATAAATCTGCCTATATATATATACTCACGCATACACACACACATATATACACATACATACCCACATGCACCCACATATATCCATGTACACACACATATAAAGTTACATCCACACATACATACCCACATCCACACATATCCATGTACACACATATCGACAGATAGATAGCTAGACGCGCACACATGCGCGCATGCGCACACACACACACACACGCACAGAACAAGCCCTACAATTTTTAAAGTGTAAAAAAAAAAAAAAGTCTCTTTTTAAATTAAACTTGCTCTTTTTCTATTTTCCAAGGGGAGAAAAAAAAAGAGAAGCCCCAGGAATGGTAAGTATAGTGGAACCGCAAGGAAAAGGGTCTTAAAAAAAAATTAAACTCACTATTTTTATATATGTAAAAAAAAGAAAAAAGAAGCAAATCCGGAATCTTTAGGGTGTTGCTACCTGAAGAAAAGTCTCTTTTGTAAAGGAAACTCCCCATCTGAGCATATTGGAAAGGGTGGTTTTGAAAGGGAAATTCTCCTTTTTCAGACTGGAAATTCACTATCTTTGTACTTATAAAAAAAAAGAAAGGAATCGCTAAAGTCTAAAGGAAACAATTTGGAGTGAAAGGTGCAATTTTATAGCTGTAAATGGTATAAATGTTTGAAAACGGCATTGTTTAAAGTGCCCAGGAAACATTTTTAGATTGAACCTGGCTATTTTTTATGCCTTTAAAATGACACTATTAAAGTACCAAGGAAACATTTGAAGATTGAAACGGGCTATTTTTGTACCTTTAACAACAGCACCGTTAAAGTGTAAAAGAAACATTTTAAATTGAAACTTCCTACATTAACATTGCCATTGTTCAAGGTATACAGGTTGGAAGTTGCAATCTAAAAATGTTTTCTTGACACTTAACCCTGCCATTGTTAAAGGTACAAAAAATGTCAAGGTAACATTTTTTTAAGATTGAAGCTCGCTATTTTAACACCACCATTTTTAAATGCATAAATCTAGCAAGTTTTGATCTAAACTTTTCCCTTTTAATTTCTGGGTTGAAACTTGCTATTTTGGGATGTTATAAAATGGCGTCATTAAAATGAACAGGAACATTTTTTAGACTGAAACGCACAATTTTTTTTTTTTACTTTGAAAAATAGTGTTGTTCAAGTATACAGGAAACATTTTTAGACTGAACCTTGCTATTTTTTATGTTTTAAAAAAGCAATTACAGTGGAAAGGAAAAATCTCTTTAAAATAAAAGAATATTCAGTGTTTTCTCTACATTTAAAAGAAAGACTCCGCTTGAGATGTAAGATGCCGTCTCATCATGAAACTCCCTGTTTTTATACACCCATCCCCCGGTAACATTTTTAAAACCCATGTGTCAAAAATTCCCTTTTTAAAAAAAGCGAAACTTACTATTTTTATATATTTGAAGAAAAAACCCACCAAGAAAGGTAAAGTAAACTCTGGAAAAGAAAACTCTCTTTTTAAAAATGAAACTCACTTTTTTAATACTTTAAAGGAAGCCTGGAAATTGTTTAAGCATGTATTAAAAAGAAAAGCTCCCCCTTTAAAAATAATATTCCTGTTTTTAGACATTAAAAAACTCCAAAAACTGTTTTTTTTTGGTCTCATATTTGAAAACCCTTTTTAAAATGAAAGGCATCATTTTTATAACTTTTCACTATTTTGCCTGTTTCATTACATTTTAACTATTTTTATCCATTCTCAGCATTTTCCCATTGTTTCTATAGGTCCACTAATCTTTTCACTGTGCCACCAAATCCTCATGTTTCTTCTACATTTCCACTATTTTTTTCAATATTTCAGTAAACGATCATTATTTTATACATTTTCACTATTTTCTGATTTCAGTATATTTTCCCTATTTTATACCCTTTCCCACCATTCATCTCATAATTTCACTACATTTTCAATTTTTTAATACACGGACACTATTTTCACCATTTCACTCATTTTTCATGTTTATACGCCTTGTGCTATTTTCACCATTTCACTATTTTCACTTGTTCTATACATCTCCTGCTATTTTTCACCATTTCTCTACATTTTCACTACTTCTATACACCTCCTGCGGTTTTTCACCATTTCAGTATTTTCATTACTTCTATACAGCTTCCACTATTTTTTCATCATTTTCATCAGTATACATTTTCCTGTTTTTCACAATATTTTGTGGTTGCCTATATTTATACTAGTTCCCCATTTGAACTAGTTTTTATACATTTCCCACTATTTTTTTCCACTATTTCACATCACACAAAACAGCGAGTTTCAGTCTAAAAATGGTTCCTGTATGCTTTAACAATGACACTTTTAAAGGTATGAAAATAGGGAATTTCAGCCTAAAAATGGTCCCTGCATGCTTTAAATGATGCCATTTTTAAAGGTACAAAAATAGGGAGTTTCAGTCTAAAAATGTTATACGTTTTCACTATTTTGTACCAACCCACTCCATCTGCACTATTTTTATACATTTTCTACTTTCTCCCCCTATTCTACTGAATTCTCACCAGGCATTTCTCACCATATTTCACTAGATTTTCACCCTTCTACTACGTCTTCACAAGTCCTTTCACCATCCCATACCATCATCCCTATTTCTATTAATTTCCTGCTATTTTTTCACTACACCGCTATATTTTCACTATTCACTTTCACCATACTTCACTAATTTTTTATTCCACCTTCCCTATTTCTGTACGTTTTTGGCTATTTTTTTTCACTCTGCTACTATATTACCACTATATATTTTCACTATTTCACTCATTTTTCACCATCTCACTGCCATCCTATTTTTATACACATCTTTTTCTTTCACTACCCCACTATATTATCACTATACTTTACACAGTTGTTCACACCATTTTCTGCCATTCCACTGCACCTTCCCTATTTTTATATCTTTAAAGGCCTTGTTACATGTTCTTTTGGGGCAGCGGCTGGAGCTCTTAAATGTGTTGTGTGGTCTTTTTGTGGGTTAAGTGGCTTAAAGCACTCGCTATGCAGCTTAAAGGGCCCAGTTGTCTCTTGATCCTGTTTGATGAAGCTGGGGCCACCCCCCACAGCTGTGCAGCTCAAGTTCAAGGTGTGAAGGCAAGCTAGCACAAAGCTGATAGACGTTTGTACAGCTCTCCAAGTACCATGAAACAAGGCTCTGAGAAACAAGGCATGTTTTTCCAGATCAAAGTCAGCTTTTCAGTTGGGTTTCACAGTTTAGCGGGGAAAAGAATAAGTAGTTTTTTTGTTTTTTTTTAAAGAAAAGGCAGTTATTTTAAGACCTTTCCAAGAACCCCTGGGCCCGAGAAGGCAGAGGGTGAAAGACACAAGCACCGTCTCATACTGAAATCCGGAGTTTGATGCATCGAAACCCCCAGTGGCTTTTCAAGGCAGGCAGATTACCCAGAAAGGAAAGCATAGCTTCATAACCAAAGCCGCCACTGCCACCACTACCACCTCTCGTTCTGAGCAACCAGTCTCGAGGTCCCAGAAGCCTGGGAGGAAGGTGAGACGTTTGCTTCTGACAGCTATAAGCCCCCAGGGAAGGGAATTCGGGAAACAAAATCTTGGCTTCCGGTAAAGGTTTTCTTTAGAGGACCTAAAAAAGTTTGTTTCACATATATGTGTGTATGTGGGCAAATGCATGTGTGTATGTGCATGGATCTGTTTGTATATACTGGCATATATACAAATTTGTGTGTGTGTGCATATATGTGTGCGCGTATGCACATGTATGTGCATGTGTCTATATGTATATAATATATATATGTGTATGTATGTGTATATGTGCATGTCTGTGTGTGTGCATATACTGGTATAGATGTAACTGTGCATGTACGTGTGTGTGTGTGTGCACATGTATGTCTTGTGTGCACATACCAATATCATAGTTTCATAGTTGGTCGGGTCGGAAGGGACCTGAGCAGATCATCAAGTCCAACCCCCTGCCACGGCAGGAAAAAGTACTGGGGTCAAACGACCCCAGCAAGGTGTTCGTCTAACCTCCTCTTGAAGACCCCCAGGGTAGGAGTCAGCACCACTTGGAAGTTGATTCCAGATCCTAGCCGCCCTGACTGTGAAGTAGCGCCTCCTGATGTCTAGTCTGAATCTACCCTCTGCCAGCTTGTGACCGTTATTTCTAGTCACTCCTGGTAGTGCTCGGGTGAACAGGGACTCCCCCCAGTGCCTGCTGGTCCCCTCTGACTAGTTTGTAAACGGCCACTAGATCCCCCTCAGCCTTCTCTTGTGGAGGCTGAACAGGTTCAGGTCCCTTAGCCTCTCCTCATAGGGCCTGCCCTGCTGCCTGCTGATCATGCGGGTGGCCCTCCTCTGGACCCTCTCTATGTTGTCCACATCTCTCCTGAAGTGCGGCACCCAGAACTGGACGCAGTACTCCAACTGCGGCCTGACCAGTGTCGCATAGAGGGGGAGGATCACCTCTTTGGATCTGCTCGAGATGCATCTGTGGATGCATGACAAGGTGTAGTTGGCCTTCCTGACCGCATCCCCAGTTAGCCCATGTTCATCTTGGCATCAATAATGACTCCAAGATCCTTTTCTGTTTCTGTACTGATAAGGGAGTTCCCCAGCCTGTAGGTCTGCTGCTGGTTCTTCCCCCCCAGGTGCAGCACCTTGCACTTGTCAGTGTTGAAACCCATCCTGTTCTCATCCGATCACCCCTGTAACTTTTCTAGGTCTGATTGCAGCCTATTCCTCCTTTCTAGCGTGCCCACTTCTCCCCACATCTTAGTGTCATCTGCAAATTTGAACAGGGTGCTGTTTACCCCCTCATCCAAGTCGCTGATGAAGATGTTGAACAGTGCGGGTCTGAGGACCGAGCCCTGGGGGACCCCACTGCCCACATCCCTCCAGGTCGAATAAGACCCGTCCACCACCACTCTCTGGGTGCGGCCCTCCAGCCAACTAGTGACCCATTTGACTGTGTAGGTGTTGATGCCACAGTCCCCTAGTTGTTTAATGAGAATGGGGTGAGCGACAGTGTTGAAGGCCTTCCTAAAGTCCAGAAAGACTACGTCCACTGCTTCACCTGCGCCTAAGGATTTTGTGACCTGGTCATAGAAGGCCACCAGGTTGGTATCTCTCTGTGTGCATGTGTGGGTGCATATACATTGGTGTGTGTATATGTGTATGGGTATATATATGTATGTGCGTGCATGTGCATGTCTGTGTATATACTGGTATGTGTGTGCATGTGTATATATGCATGTATGTGTGTGTGTGTGGGGGGGTAAACAAGGTTCTTTGGGTAAATGTGGTATCTTTTATTAGACCAATTAAATAGTTAGAAAAATTCTTCTTTGCAAGCTTTCGGGTACAACCCCCCCGTTTTCAGGCAGACCAACATGGCTACAACCAACATCCTTGTATATATGGGTATGCGTATCTATATATATGCGTGTATATCTGTATGTGTGCATATCTATATGTGTGTGTACATATCTATTTGTGCATGCACATATATACGTGTAAATATGTATTGATATGTGCATACATATATGCGTGTACAAATATGAGAATACAAGGTACATACATGCAGGTGTGCATGCATGCATGTACATACATGTGGGTGTGTGCATGTATGTATATGTACGTATATACATGTTTATGAATACGTGTGTATATATGCATGTATATATGTATGTGTATGGATATATGCAGGCATGTGTGCATATGCATTTTTGGGCCTTATAGCCACCCCTTGCTTCCAACCCGCTGCACCCTGCTCCGGGATACAGGCTTGGGCAGATCTCTCCTGGATTCCTAGCTGGTGCCAGCCTGGTGCCCAGCGCCCCCTGCTGCCCCTGGGCTTCACTGCTCCCTTCACCCGGCAGCTCCATCAATGCTCAGGACTTCAGCTAACCACAGGATGCTGCTGCCACCCCGTGGCTATGCACGAGAGCTGCAGCTGGGGGCACAGACACTGCTGGGGAAGGATGGGGAGCTCCCTCACCCCCAAGGTCTCACACACACGCATAAAACTCAGTTGTCTGCGATACAGGCGTCCAGGATACACACATACGCAGAACCCAGGCATCTGGGACACATACACCCACACTCCCAGGAGTCTGGGACCCCCCCCAATTCTAATGGAATCTAGCCAGAGAAAAACATACTTTATAGCAGCAAAAATCTGCTGTCCATTCAGTAACATATATACATATGCATGACTATTATGCAAATTGGCACTTCCCACACTGGGAAAGAATCACTGCCTGCAGGGAATGGTGAGACACACCAGATGAATAGTTTCATAGTAGCTAGGGTCAGGAGGGACCTGAACAGATCATCTAGCCTGACCCCCTGCCACAGGCAGGAATGAATGCTGGGGTCACACGACCCCAGACAGGGGCGAATCCAAACTCCTCTTGAATTTGCCCAAGGTAGGGGTGAGGACCACTTCCCTGGGAAGTTGGTTCCTGATTTTGGCAACCCTCACTGTAAAATATTGCCTTCTGATCTCTAACCTAAACCTATTCTCCATCAGCTTATTACCATTGTTCCTCGTCACCCAGGTGGTGCTGGGGAGAAAAGGGCTCTGCCTCTTTGCTGTTGATCCCCCCTGATGAGCTTGTAGGCAGCCACCAGGTCCCCCCTCAGCCTCCTCTTGCTGAGGCTGAACAGGTTCAGGTCCCTCACTCTCTCCTCATAGGGCCTGTCCTGCTGCCCTCTCACCAAGCGGGTGGCCCTCCTCTGAACCCTCTCCAGGCTGGCCACGTCCCTTCTGAAGTGTGGCGCCCAGTACTGGACGCAGTACTCCAACTGCGGCCTGACCAAAGTTGCATAGAGGGGGAGTATCACCTATATGACTTTGCTACCAAGCGGAGGTTTTCCACCCAAGTCTCCCTTTCAGGGGCCAAACACATCATAACCTGCTTAGCAGTGAGGTATGTTGGTATCCCATCCATGTGCCAACCATGCTAGGACCTACTTAGCACAGAGGGACACAGGTCTCCCATTCGAATGTCAACCAAGGCACCTTCTCCTTAGCGCTATCCCCTTTATACTCAGCCTGACACCCCCAGAGCCAGGTGCAGCTCCTGTCCCTGTTGTACCTAAACCTGATGCTCTCCAGAGCCATCCGTACCTCCTGTCCCCATTACACGCAGCCCAGAGCCAGCCGCCTCACTTGACACTCTCGGCCAGGCGGTTGAGGGCCTGAGACAAGGCCATGACAGCATCCAGCACCCGGCGTCGGTCAGGCTGGGCCAGGCGCTCCCCACAACGCTGAGTGAACTTGTCAGGGTGCCACAGGGCCTGTTGGCGTCGCAGCTGGCGTCGGAAGCTGGCTCGGTCGCCTGGGTCCGCTCCCATCATGGCCGCTGCCGCCATAGCCTCAGGGCTGGCCCCTGGGCAGGGCCAAGGGATGTCATGATAGGTTAGAAGGCTGGTGGCACCTGGGGTGAAGGCCTCCTCGCAGCGCCTCCTCCTAGCCTCCTGCAGCTCCCGGGCCTTGGCAGCCTCCCGGGCCCGGTACAGGTCGGCTTCCACCTCCATGGGGCGCCGGAGGGGCTCAGGCTCCGCCTTTCCCCGGCTAGGCCCTGCCCCTTGACTGCTGTCCTCTGGCTTCCCATGGTTAAGCCCTGCCCCTTGGCCTCGCCTCCGGGTGTACTCGCGGACAATTCGCTCTGCCCACGCATCATAGGTCTCGTAATCTGACTGTTCCCTGTTGAAATCCTCTGTGGGATAGAGTGGAGAGGAGGAAAGGGGTGGGGTTATGGAGGGGGCACGGCCACAAGGCAAAAGGGGTTGGGCCAAGGGGTGGAGCTTACCCTCATAGCCACCGGCCTCCCAGGCCTCAGCTTCACACTCCCCCAGCAGCTTCTGATGCCAGGAGTCAGCGTTGTCCTCCTCTTCCTGCTCCATGGGGTGCTGTGGAGGACAGGAAACCATAGAGAGGGGCTAGAGTAGCCCCCTCCCCAACCTGCAATGCCCCCGCACTGGAGGGGGGCTGCTCTGGGGAGAAAGCCCCCAGCTGGACCTCAGCCTGGGAGGTTAAACACAGCTGAGCATGGAACCCAGGCATCCAGACTCCCGGCCTCCCCTGCTCCCCATCTCCAGGTGCCCACCCCGGCCACGAAGAATCCAGGTGTCTGGGCTCCCAGCACCCCTTCCTCCCACCTCCCCGCCCCCAGGCACCTCCCAGAGAACCCAGGCGTCCGGGCTCCCAACCCCCTCCCACTCTCACCCCCCCAGTGTCCCACCTCCTCTCCGAGAGAACCCAGGTGTCCAGGCTGCCCCCCACCCACCCGCTGGTACCTCCTCCTGCAGCACGGGATCCAGGAGATCGGTGGGGATCTGCCCTGCCTGGTTACGGATCCTCATGACCTGGGGGCAGCAGCGCACAATGGGCAGGAACAGCGCCTGGAACACTGGGGGGTGGGGAGGATGGGACACAAAGTGAGGGCACGCTCTGCCCAGAAACCTGGGTCATCCTGCCCCGCCTCCCAGACACCTGGGTCCCGTGGGTCCTACTTCCTGGTTTCCTGGATGCCTGGGTCCCATTGACCTCCCCAGACTGGGCTAAGGGACTGCAATGAAGTGAGAGCAAAAAGGGCGAGAGCTGGATGCCTGGGGTCTCGAGTGGGGCGGGACTGGGAGCCCAGATGCCTGGGTTCTCTGGGAAGGGGGTGGGGCTGGGTGCCTGGACACTTGGGTTCTCTGGTTGTGGGGCGGGGGGCAGGTTAGACCACAGGGGGCTTGGTGCCCAGACACCCGATTCTCTATAGTGGGAGTGGTGTCTGGAGGAGTGAGGAGGGGGGGAACTGGGAGCCCGGACACCTGGGTCCACTGTGAGTGAAGTGGGGGTCAGGACGGTGGGAGCAGGGAATATGGGAGCTCGGACACTTGGGTCCTCTAGGAGAAGCGGCTTAGATCGGGGTGGGGGGGGTGTTGATGGGACCCCAGACGCCTCGGCTCTCTGGGGCCTGGCACAATTACAGCAGGGGTTCTGGGAGCCCAGACCCCCCACAATTAAGGGGCTTTAAAGGGCTGGCGCTCACCACGGTGGCCGGCGCGGGCAGCCAGGTGCAGGGCGGTGTCACCATGGGTGTCGATGCAGGCGGGGTTGGCGCCGCGGCGCAGCAGGAGGCGGGCGGCTGAGGCGGCAATGAACCAAGGACTCAACATCAATATTCAAGGGTAGTAAGGTGCTGGAACAGGTTACCCAGAGAAGTTGTGGATCCTTTGTGCCTTTCTATGCGCCTGTGCACCCTGTGGTCTCTGTCCTCCTGTTGCTGCATCTGGCCCTCCATGGGGGATGCACCGTCTCTGTCCATTGCTCTAACCGTCCATTGGGCTTTGTTCACCCATTGTGGTCACTGTCATGTTGGGGAACTGGCTCTGTCTGGCTGGGGGCTGGGAGTCAGCCATCCCTCCACCTGTGAGCTGCAGGCTCTTGGCTGGGGGTGTTGGTAAGCAGTGTGTAGGTGTGTGTACACAGGGATGTGTGTGGGGGGTTGTATATAGGGGTGTATGTGTGAGTGTGTATGTGTATACAGGGAGTGTATGTGTGTGTGAATGTGCATATAGGGGTGTGTATGTTTACATAGGGATATGTGTGTATGTGCATATAGGGGTGGTGTTTGTATAGGGGTGTGCATGCATAAAGGGGGTGTATGTATGGGAGTATATGGGGGGTGTCTGTGTACATGGTGGGCTGTACATGTATATAGGAATATGTATGTGTGTGCATAGGGGTGTGGGGGGCATATTTGTGTGTTTTGGTATATTTTATGTATGTATGAGTGTGTATTAAATATATTTGTGTGTGTGTGCTTTTTGTTATGTATGTGTGCATGTGTGTGGTGTGTGAGATACATGTGTGCAAGTCTGTATGGGAGTGCATTTATATATATTGCGTGAGTCTGCCTGTGTGTGTATTTTACACACGCGTATGTTGTGTGTGTATTGTATTTGTGTATGTCTGTGTGAATTTTACCTATGTTTATGAATGAGTGCATACTATATGTGTTGTGTTTGTGTGTATATTTGTGTGCGTCTGTATAGGTGTGTGTTTGACGTATAGGCAGACAAGGTTCCTTGGGTGAATCTATCTTTTATTAGACCAACCCAAATAGTTGGAGAATAGTTATTAAGCAAGCTTTCGGGTTCAAAAACCCTTTGTCAGGCTAAGGAAGTGTCAGCAGTTGGTGTGTGCTCGTCCTGGATGGAATATACACACATGTAAAATACACACCAACACACACATAATATACACCAACACACTGATATCCGCACATACGTACACATGTACCACACACACAGACACACGTGTATAATATACACACATATACCCACAGCTGTGTAATAGACACACACATATTTCATGTACACACATAGATGCACACATGTAAACGACACACCCATACAGACACACACACACAGAAACACACACTTATACACACACAGGTATGTTCAAACAGGCACACACTCAAATACATTAAGTATACACGTGTAGACACACACAAACAAACATACATGTAAAATACAAACGTAAAACATGCAGACACACAAATATATTAGACACACACACACACACACAATAGAAACACCCATGCATACGTGTTTGTGTGTGTTTGTGTGTGTGTGTGTGTCTGTATGGGTGTGTATTTTACATGTGTGCATCTATGTGTGTACATGAAATATGTGTGTGTCTATTACACAGCTGTGGGTATATGTGTGTATATTATACACCCGTGTCTGTGTGTGTCTATTTGTGTCTATGTTACATGTGTACGTATGTGCGGATATCTGTGTGTTGGTGTATATTATGTGTGTGTGTTGGTGTGTATTTTACATGTGTGTATATTCCATCCAGGACGAGCACACACCAACTGCTGACACTTCCTTAGCCTGACAAAGGGTTTTTGAACCCGAAAGCTTGCTTAATAACTATTCTCCAACTATTTGGGTTGGTCTAATAAAAGATAGATTCACCCAAGGAACCTTGTCTGCCTATACGTCAAACACACACCTATACAGACGCACACAAATATACACACAAACACAACACATATAGTATGCACTCATTCATAAACATAGGTAAAATTCACACAGACATACACAAATACAATACACACACAACATACGCGTGTGTAAAATACACACACAGGCAGACTCACGCAATATATATAAATGCACTCCCATACAGACTTGCACACATGTATCTCACACACCACACACATGCACACATACATAACAAAAAGCACACACACACAAATATATTTAATACACACTCATACATACATAAAATATACCAAAACACACAAATATGCCCCCCACACCCCTATGCACACACATACATATTCCTATATACATGTACAGCCCACCATGTACACAGACACCCCCCATATACTCCCATACATACACCCCCTTTATGCATGCACACCCCTATACAAACACCACCCCTATATGCACATACACACATATCCCTATGTAAACATACACACCCCTATATGCACATTCACACACACATACACTCCCTGTATACACATACACACTCACACATACACCCCTATATACAACCCCCCACACACATCCCTGTGTACACACACCTACACACTGCTTACCAACACCCCCAGCCAAGAGCCTGCAGCTCACAGGTGGAGGGATGGCTGACTCCCAGCCCCCAGCCAGACAGAGCCAGTTCCCCAACATGACAGTGACCACAATGGGTGAACAAAGCCCAATGGACGGTTAGAGCAATGGACAGAGACGGTGCATCCCCCATGGAGGGCCAGATGCAGCAACAGGAGGACAGAGACCACAGGGTGCACAGGCGCATAGAAAGGCACAAAGGATCCACAACTTCTCTGGGTAACCTGTTCCAGCACCTTACTACCCTTGAATATTGATGTTGAGTCCTTGGTTCATTAGTGTCCAGCCAGCTAATGAATTTGTGCTCTTGAGCTCACCTTTTGAAGGTGTTCTGGAAATTTCCCTTGACACAAGGAGAGTGACATCAGAAAGGGAGAGGAAAATGTTGCCAGCCAAGGCCATCTCCCAGGGACCTAGGCCAAGCGACAGATGTGTGGCTAAACTGAAGGCCCCAAAGTCTGTTTCTGAGTGACCGTAGCCTGAACCTTTGGAGATGTGACCACTAACCACCCACTTGGTCAGCAAAGTACAGGAAGCCATCAACATGTCTAAGTGAACTGGTCATGAGATCCACTGAGCACAAGGCCTGAAAGGAGACATATATTAAAACAGGACCATAGAATCATAGACCATGAGGGTTAGGGGGGACCTCAGGAGGTCACATCTAGTCCAACCCCCTGCTCAAAGCAGGACCAGCCCCAACTACATCATCCCAGCCAAGGCTTTGTCTACCTGGGTCTTAAACACCGCCAAGGACGGAGCTCCCATCATCTCTCTGGGTAACCTGTTCCAGTGTTTTACTGCTCTCCCAGTGAGAAAATTCTTCCCAATATCTAACCTAAACTTCCCTTGCTGCAACTTAAGCCCATTATTCTTTGTTCTGTCATCTGCACCCATTGAGAGCAGTCCAGAGGTCACATCTAGTCCAACCCCGTGCCTGAGGCAGGATCAGCCCTGTCTAAACTATCAGATACAAACCATCATCTAAACTCCACATAAGACGACCGTCAACCCTGACACAACACAGACCTAACACCTGAACCTGCCACAGGGAAAGCAGGGGGACTATGGCAGTCAATGTCCTGCTTCTATGAAACTTTGTCAATATATGCTCAAGAGATCCTGGGTGGACACGACTTGCTGCCAATGTACGTGCCACTCTCCACCTCCGTCTTGGGGTCAGCTCAGCTGGGGTAGGTGAGTGCATGTGTTCTGCTGTCATGGGAAGCCAGATACTTTGCATTGTGATTAATTGTGTGATTAAAAAAATGAGTTGCAATTAATTGAGATTTTAAGTGCACAGCTAAAAACTCAAAATTATGCGCAGAAAAACTCAAAGTTATATAAAATTATGCAGGTACTTTGTATGACTGGGGAGTGGCTGTGGGTGTGTGTGTGGGGCTTGGAGCCCAGGGAAGGGGGTTTCCAGATACCCTGGCAGGATGCGGGGTACTGTGGATCAGGAGTGAGGGGCAGCAGCAGGGCTGGGCGGGCTGTGGCTTGGGAGTGACAGACACACACGCACGCACACACGCACACACACACAGATAGGGACACTGCACACAGACAGATGTACACACAGACACAGACAAACAGACAGATGCACACAGACACACACAGATGTGCATACAAACAGATGCATACAGATAGGTAGATGCACACACAGACAGACAGACATATATAGACACAGATGCACACACAGACAGTTGTGCACACAGACGCACGCAGATACACATACAGATAGGCAGACACACACATGTGCACACACACACATAGGCATGCACACATACAGCCATGCACACAAACAGAAGTGCACGCAGACAGATACACACATAGACACATGTGCACACTCAGATACACACACAGAGACAGTTGTACACACAGACGTGCACACAGACAGACATGCACACAGACACAGAGACAGTACCCAGCAGGTGTGTGAAGGGGGAGGGGCATGGGAAGGGAAGGGGTGGGAGGGACAGATCAAAGCCCCCATGGTGAGGGAGGGAATGGGGCAGTGGCAGAGGCAGGGGCTGGGATGAATGGGACCCTGGGGCTGGGGTGGGTCATGGGACAGAGCTGTGGGTGACTCATCCAGGGGTGCAGGGCAGGGGGGAGTGCTGCTCCCACTGCTGCATGCACCCCTGGTGGAGGCATGGGGGGCATGTGCCCCCTGGATTTGTGTGTCGGGTGGAGGTGGGCTGCTGTTGTGGCTGTGGCTCTGCACCCCAGTGCTGTTACCCTGGGAGCCGCATGATGCCATGCTGTGCCTCTCACCACCAGGCGGGCATGGGATGCAGCATAGCCAGTATGTGGCTCTTGAGACAATGGCAGAGCCCAGCTTACAGCAACAGCCTGCCTCTGCCCAGTGCACAAATTCTGGGGGCACCTGCCCTCATGCCTCCCTTGGGGGTGCACACAGGAGCAAGAGTGCCCCTCCTCTCCGTGCCCCTGGACGAGTCGCAGCTCCATCCCATGACCCACCCGAGCCCCCCAGGACTGCCCAGGCTGGGTGCCTGTGGGTGGGTGCCACCTGCAGGGTGCCACCACCGCTGCAGAAGCACCAGCCCCACCCCACCACAGCTCAGGGACCGCTCAGCCGGCTGCCACCCCCACACTTCCCCTGCTGCTGGAGAGGCAGGTAAGGATCAGGTCTGACCCTTGTGTACACATCACAGAGGTTTACTTGGGTCCTAAACTGAAGCAGTGTTTTTCATATATTTCATATATTTCATAGACATTAGGGCTGGAAGGGACCCCGGAGGATCATCGAGTCCAGCCCCCTGCCCCAGGGGCAGGAATCCCTCGAGCCCACCCCCCTGCCCCAGGGGCAGGAAGTCAGCTGGGGTCATAGGATCCCAGCAAGATAAGCATCCAAATGTGTCTTGAAGGCATTCAAAGTGGGTGCTTGAACCGGCAGGCTATTCCAGACCTTGGGGGCTCGGACAGTGAAGAAGTTCTTTCTTATGTTCAGCCTGAATCGGTCGTGGTGGAGTTTGTGACTGTTCGACCTTGTCGTCCCTTAGGGCGCTCTGGTGAACAGACGTTCCCCCAGATCCTGATGAGCACCCTGATAAACTTATATGTGGCCACCAGATCACCTGAGCCTGCTCGTTTCCAGGCTGAATAGCCCCATGGCTCTCAGCCTCTCATCATAAAGTCTGTTTTCCTGACCTCTGATCATGCACGTGGCTCTTCTCTGCACCCTCTCAAGCTTCTCCACATCCTTTTTGAATTGTGGAGCCCAAAACTGGACACAGTACTCCAGCTGCAGCCTCACCAAGGCTGAGTACAAGGGGAGAATGACGTCCTGGGATTTGCTTGAGAAGCGTCCATGGATGCAAGCCAGTGTTTTGCTTGCTTTACTAGCTGCAGCATCACATTGAAGGCTCATGTTCATCTTGTGGTCGACCATGACCCTCAAGTCCCTTTCTTCCGTGGTGCTAACCAGTGTAGCACTGCCAAGCCTATACGGATGCTGCAGGTTTTTCCTCCCAAGGTGGAGAACCTTGCACTTTTCAGTGTTGAACACCATCAGGTTCTCGTCCGCCCATTTCACGAGTCTGTCCAGATCCGCCGTTACTTTTTAATCGAAGTAAACCCCATGGCGTGTACAAGCAGCCCTAGAGACTGCTAAAGCCTGGTCTCCATGGGGGGACCTCTGATTTTGGAAAGAACTACAGAACTGTGAAATAGAAGAAGAGACCAGAAGTAGCAGAGAGTAACTTTTTCCCTGAAGAAAGGCTAGCTTCATCAGTCATGACCATTGAACACCTATGAAGTGAAATGGGCCCCCGCGTTGGGCCTGCTCAGGGGTGGGAGGAACAGGCGAGGGGCTGACGTGGGGCAGGGGGGTGGGGGAGGAGTGGGCCCGGGCCCGAGTGGGGAAGAGACTAGTTTCTTCCCTCCCCCTGCTGCTGCTGTGGCTGTGGCTGTGGCTGCGTGGGGCCGGGCCTGCTGGTCCCCCCTCCCCTGCTGTGGCCCACCCCCCCGCTGGGCCCGGGCCTGCTCCCTGTCGTGGGAGAAAACTCCCTGGAGTCCGTTGTCTAGCTGCATAGGAACCAGATAACATGGGTAAAGGGTTAACTGCAGTTTATTTGCTCGAGCAATGACCATAAACCAGCAAAGAGGCAAAATGGCCCCAACTTAAGGGTGGGGCTGTCTTTTATACCTTTTCTAACAAAGAAAACTACAAGGTCATTAAATATGCAATACTTATGGTCATCATCTCATTATACAGTGCTACACAAATTTCTATAGTAATACTACATTAATCTATTATAGCTAGTACTTTTCCAAAGGCAGAAATTAAGTAACGGTTACATGTTATCTTTTACATTCCAATCTGTTCTCTGTTCTTAGCGGTGTCAGTTTCTATCCCCTTCTCCCTGTCCCCTCTAATCTTATCTCGCACCATGCTGTAGCTGGTCCTCAGTGCAAAGACCTAGACAGATTTACGTTCGTTGTCTTTTTTCTCAGAAAATGGTTGACACAGTTAAAATAATTACTTAACATAAGCAAATGGCTGGCTTAGCTATCATTCTGCCTTGTGGTCAGCAGCATTGCTAGGCCACAGGTCATGCCTTGTATTCAGCTGCAAAGCTAATACTTCTTAATAATCCAAATTATTGTTAACCTAACAGTATGCTATCAGAAAACTATTCTATTTCAGGGTAATAACGAACCTGCTCATCACATCCCCTCCCCCCGCGTTACCTGAACGGAGCAGGGCGGCGCGCTGCCTCCTGTCAGAATGCTTCTTCACACTCTGATTGGTTGTTTGTCAGCCAATCACAGCATGAATAAAGCATTATGGACAGACAGACAGACGTAGGCTTTTATAATATATATATATATATAGAGAGAGAGAGAGAGAACAAGCGAGAACACACGCTTTTGTGGCTTTGTGCAGTGCTATCTCTCTCTCTCACTGAGCTAGTACAGGACCCTGCCTTCTTACTAATTTGGGGCTCATGGGGTGAGCTACCTCTTCCCTTTCTCTGCACCCTTCATAATTTCACAGACATCCACTCTGGGCACACCCTAGCTGGCTCCCCTTGGGGATGCCCAGAAATCAGCAGCCAGGAAAGCCAGGAATCCTCTGCCTGACCTCACCCCTGGGCAAATGAGGGCAGGAAAAACATCCAGAGCACATTTCTCAATAACCACCTTTACTAAGGGACAGGGGAAAATATCACAACTTAAATATATGGAACAATTTGCCATTATCAACCCACTGCCAACAGCCACGGCCAGGCATGGTGCTGGAGCCCTGTCATGCCGGAGGTCTGGACCGTGTAGCAATGAAGGTGTTGGAGGATGCCCCCACATCTGAACAGGATGCAAAGCAGAAGCCAAATGCAGTCTCTCCTAGTGCTGTTCCCATGGGAAGGACCTAGAGAAGGTGGATTGCAGGGTGGGATGAGAAGTATACGACTGTTCCCCAATGCCGGTTGTGGGAGATGGGTGCTGGGGCTCTTCAGAGGGCTCCCAGGAATAGTTTGGGCCTGTGAAGCTACCCGGCTTCCCCACTCAGGTAGGCCAGCAGTGACGCCCCGTGGGAGGATCCCCCACGGCAGTGGGGCCAGGTAGTCACAGGGAGCCAGCACCAGGGTCCTCCGCTTCCTCGGGTTCCTTGGAGACGCGGGACAAGGGAGATGTAGGTTTGGGCCTATGGCAGAGAGGAGGCAGAGCGGGGCCGAGGGGTGAGAGGCCCTCACGACAGCAGGGCACCTCCCCTCCTCCCCACCCCACGTGGTCCAGAGCCCAGGGGATGTGGGGCCGGGCCATGTCCCTCCTGAGACTGCAGAGTCCACGGCTTCCAGGTCCCCTCTGGGAACAGGCCACATGGTCCCTTTAGAGACCTCTCCTGCCCTGGCCTCCACCTTTGGCTGCTCTCCAGTAGCTGCATTGTGCAGCTGAGGCAGGGCCTGTTCCCAGTCATGGGGCGGCTGCAGGACAGAGCGGAGGGGGTCTGCTATGGCTGCCCTGCCCCCTCCTCTCCCTTCCCTGCAGTCCCCAGTGCTCTCCTGAGCCAGCTGCATCTCT
Source organism: Alligator sinensis (assembly GCF_000455745.1). Lineage (NCBI taxonomy): Eukaryota > Metazoa > Chordata > Crocodylia > Alligatoridae > Alligator > Alligator sinensis. The sequence goes on from NW_005842917.1 coordinate 406,415, forward strand.
GGCCATTCCCAAATGCCCTGGGTCCTGCCAGGACCTGACAGGACAAGACAGCTCCCACTAGGCTTGACCCGAGTCCCAGCCCTGCTCTGTAGCTCATCTACAGGCGGGATAGCAACCAACTAGCACTGCCAGTGCCTGGAGCTGCCTCTCCTCTGCCCATGGGAGCCCCAAGCTGCTGTCGGGGCCCACGTCCTGCTGGAGACCCCTATGGGGTGGCCATGGGCTTCAGAGTGGGGGTCACTCTATTGCCAGAGCCCCATCCCATCACAGACACCCACATCTGAGGGGCCTTCCCTGATCCTTGTTCACCCTACAGCCCCTGAGGCTGGTGCCGCCTGCCCCCACAGAGCTGCTCCTCTGAGCCCACGTGTGGGGTAGTCCAGGTCATGCACTGGACCCAGCTCCAGGTGCTGGAGGAAGGGGGTGAGACCTGCCCAGGGCCTGGCAGGGGGTGTGTGTGCATTACAGGGGTATCCTTGCCCCGGGTGGGAGACAGGGGTGTTCTGGGGCCAGCGATGGTGCAGAGAGGGGTTCCTGGGTCCCTGGGAGGTTGGTGGAGGGCGTGGGGCAGCAGTTACCATGTGCCTTGGGGGGGGCGGAGCGGGGCTGGCATCTCCTTCACTTGTCCCCAAGCTGCTGGCAGGGAGAGAGGAAGGAGCTGGCGTGAGCCTGGGGAGACTCTTCCCCTCCCCACCCAGCAACCCCCGCCTTCCTCATCCTCCACTCTGCACACACAGAGCAGCGGGTTAGAGGGCAGCCCCCCTAGACCCCATAGGGAAGGAGAACGGGTTCCCACTACCCAGGTCCCACCATCCACACAGGGACATCCCTGTCTCAGGGACCCTGAGCAGAGGGACAAGACCCTCTAGCCCCAAACACTCGGCTTCAGTCCCAGCCGGAGCATTGACACAGCCCAGTCACCATCCCCAGGCTGGGCTGCAGCCAACACCCAATGCATCTGGGGAAGGCTCGAAAATACCTGACACATGGAGCATAAAGGAGGGGAGCAGGTAATCAGCAAAGCCCAGAAGCCTGGGAAATCCCTGTGCAAGCACAGGCATTGCTACACCGAGATCATCCCTGATCAGGGGCTGCCCAACCTCTTCTTTGACACCTCCAGTGATGCAGAGTCCACACCGTCCACAGGTGTCCAGGCCACTGCTGCATTTTTCTAACAGGGAAGAGGTTCCAGAAACAAGATGGCAAATTCAGTGAGAAAATCCATGCTACCAGGTTGGTGGAGTGGAAAGCATAGTCATGCTTCTTCTCCACTGCTCCCTTGGCAACTCTCCACCAGAGTCCCTGGGGCATAGGAGGTAGCTGGGTAGTGATGTCATTGCGAGGTCAGAACAGGAGAGTCCTCATGTCACATTCCTGTGAGCTCATAAGGCAGCGACTGACCCTCCCTGGCCTCACTCAGGGCATGAACTACGCTGCGGGGAACAAACCCACGGGGATGTAGCTTCAGATCTCCAAGCAAGGCAGCAGAGAGGGAACGTAGGCTCTTGTCACAGCCGGGGGCTCTCGCACCATAACGGAAAAGGAGTCGCTTCCCATCCTCATGAGCACTCCTCAGGCCCAGGCAGGCCCTCGTGCTAGACCACAGACATTACTATGCCTAGGTCATCCAGAGGCCATCCAACCTCTTCTTGAACGTCTCCAGTGAGGGGGAGGCCACCACTTCCCTTGGCATCTAGTCCTTGTTCTAACCCTGAAGTGAGGATGCTCTTCCTGCCATCCAACCAAAATCTACTTGGCTGCAACTACAAGCCATTGCTCCATGTCCCCCTCTCTGCAATGAGAGCACAAAGGTGCTTTTCCTCCTCTTTATGGAGGCCGGCAAGTATTTGAAGATTGTTCTCATGTCCTCTCTGAAGTTCTCTTTCCACCAGCAGAATATGCCCAGCTCCCTCAGCCACTCCTCATATGACTTACCTTCCATGCCCTTGATCATTTTTTTTATCTGCCTCTGGACTTTCTCCGACTACTCCACGTCCTTTTAAAAACGAGTAACAGTGAAGGGATGGATGCACTGTCCAGACACTCCAAAAGGCTGGATTTTGTTTTACGAGTCTGAAACAAGTGACATACATTTCACTATGAAGACTTCAGGATGACCGATGCAAAACCTTTTGCCTCATTTTGCCTAATTCATGTTCTTTACACTTAACATATGATCAAGCAAATTAGTGCCTGTTCCAATAAAGTTGTATTCATTAGCTTTTTGCCTTGATCTTAAACTGAACCATATCATGCTGGGGCCCTCTAGCACCTTACCAAGAATCTAGGAAACCCAGTGATGGTACCTAGGAGTTCTGGGTCCCAACTACCAGCTCCTTCCTCTACTGCACCAAGCTGGTTCCTTCCAATCGTATTAAGAAAAGAACTACCATGTACTGGGTCAGACCACAGGTCCATCTTGCCCAGTCTCCTTTATCTCACAGGGACCAAGAGTGGAAGCTGGAAGGGAGAGTGAATTGGGTCTAACCAGGGTTTTTTCCACTGTTCCTCTCCCACTTGTAGCCTCCAGCATTTAAAGTCCCAGAAGCTGTGATTCAGAGGCTGTGCCCCTCACTCCTGTGCTCATATAGCTACGGATGTGCTCCATGGATGTGTCTAATCCCTTTGTGAATCTAGCTGAATGCTCAGCGTCCACCACATCTGGTGGCAATGAGTCCTACACTTTAACAACCTGTTGGGTAAAAAAGAACTTCTTTGTGTTTGTTTTCAATATGTACTCTCTACCAGTTTCATGTTGTGACCTCTAGTTCTTATATTGGGAGAGACAGTCAATAATAAATCCCTATTGACTTGCTTTTTGCTGTTTCGTATCTTGTCAACCCTTCTCATGTTCCCCCTCAATTGTCTCATTTCTAAACTGAATATACCTGGTCTCTGTGGCAGAAAGCCACCTTTGTTTCTTCCCCCAAAACGCTGCTCTGTGACAGTTTTGAGTAGGATGGGCCCAGCAGAGGAGACACACCTTTACTCTATCTCTTTGGGTAACCTGAGCTGGATACATTCCTGAGGGAGGGGGAAACCTGCTCCCTCTGCCTACCTGACTGGCATCACATACCTGGGTGAGGGGCTTCCTCCTGGGTGGGCTAGAGTCTGTCTGGCAACTAGTGATGTATTTCAAATTGGATGGCTGACAGCCAACAGATGCTGGCCTCCATTGGACCAGGGAAATGAGGTCACAAGGACTATATAAGTGAAGGACTGCCCCGGGGGGAGGGGCAGCAGCCATGAGAGATACTCAGGAACAAAGAAGAGCTGAACCATCTGAAACTGGCTCTCTCTCTCAAAACTCATGATCAAGGAACTGCTTGCCTCCAGAGGCAATATCC